>NW_005842500.1:605401-626955 GCF_000455745.1 Alligator sinensis | reverse complement strand
ATGCCGAGATTTGTTAGCTCCTGCCAACTCTAGTTGGCTGGGTGCTCGACTGATGATGTCAGAAAAGCATGCCCAGCAACAGCTGCAGGGGAGGAAGGGAGACACAGAGAGCAGAGGATATATTGAGAGCAGTTGCTTGGGCTATGCCCCGACAGAGGCGAAGAAGGATAGTAGAAAACTCTCCTTTTGAGGCTTGGAGGAATCGCTATACTCACCAGAATGCAGTGATGCGAGGAAGATGGTCCAGCACTTGGAGAGCTGCAGCATGTCAGGGTTGAGATTATCTACAAGACAGAAGACAATAAACCATGAGTGGCTGTGTTTCAGGGTCACTGAGCAGGGGGGAACCCTGAGGCCAGTTGCCCTGTTAACAACCAGAGGTTCTTTCTTTGAGTTAAAGGGACATACCACAACTGGGTGCCCCACAGTTGTGGGTGGTTAAGTCACACTGGCTCGATAATGTGGACTATGTTACGATAAGAGAGCTAGCAGTACGTACCTGTGGACAGAATCAGGGTCGAGCCTGCATACCCATTGTCATTGCTTGCCTGGGACCTGTGAGCAGGTTGTAGTGTGCAAGGAACATCAGTTAGCCAAGAGGCGATAGCAGTTCAGGCCAGCAAGCCTCCCTCTTTACTTACTTTTACATCAAGTCGTATCAGGTGAGATGGGGCAGATGTGCTGTTGAACACCAGATTTAAGATACCTGCTGGAACCTAAGGGCTAGCTCACACCTAGTTCCACCAGGAAAGTAAGCAAACCTATCTGATAATACTCATTTCACTTCCAGGGATCATGGTCCGATGAGGAAGGGAATTCAAGAAGAGTGGTCATTTCTCAAGGAAGTGATCCTAGTAGCACAAAGGAAGTCTGTTTCCTTTCATGAGCAAGGCAGCAAAAGGGCTGGGAGAACCCCTGGGCTCAACAGGGAAGTCATGGACCTAGAGAAATTAAAAAGAGAAGCTTATAAGGGATGGAAGTCAGAAATTACCACTAAAGAGGAGTACTCAACAATAGCCCACACCTGTAGGCAGTGGATTAGGAAAGCAAAGTCACAAACCAAATACAAATTGGTAACCATAATCAAGGACAACAAAAAGTTCTTCTTTAGATACGTAGGGAGTTGGAGAATAAATAAGAAAAACATAGGACCCCTGGTGAACGAAATGGGACAGCTGAAAACCAACACTTAGGACACAACTGAACTCCTAAACAAATACTTTGCATCGGTATTCCACCAGTCCAAGGGTGCTAGCCTGCTTGACCAGGATACAAGATGATCCATGTGGGAATGATCACCCTCCCATAGTTGGCAAAGTTCTTGTGGAGGAACACCTAGAGAGGCTGAATATCTACAAGTCAGAAGGAGCAGATGAACTACACCCAAGAGTGCTGGCTGACATCATCACACGACCTGTGACAAAGCTATTTGAAGACTTGCGGCACTTGGGAAAGGTCTCAGAGGATTGGAAGGGGGCCAGTGTGGTGCCTGTCTTCAAGAAAGGGAGAAAGGAGAACCCAGGGAATTACAAGCCGATCAGTTTGACCTCAATCTCTGGTAAAATCCTGGAAAAAATGATCAAAGAATCCATTATTGATAGGCTAACAGAAGGCAGTATTCTAAAGGACAGCCAACATGGTTTCGTTGTGGGCAGGTCACGCCTGACCAGCCTCATTTCCTTCTATGATCAAGTAACTCACCACCTGGATAGGGGAAATGAGGTTGATGTTATATACTTGAACTTCAAAAAGGCCTTCGACTTAGCCTCCCATGATGTCCTCATGGTAAACTCGGGAAAATGCAGCCTCAACTACTTTAAGGTCCAGTGGCTAGGTAACTGGCTCCGAGGCAGGACCCAGAGAGTATTAATAGACCAAACTGAGTCAGCATGGCGAAAGGTGGCATCCCTCAGGGTTCAGTACTTGGACCAGTGCTTTTCAACATGTTCATGATTTGGATTCAGGTATTAAAAGCGAACTGGCAAAGTTTGCGGACACCAAAATATTGGGGGAGTGTTGTCATGCTTGAGGACAGGCTGGCAATACAGGCTGACTTGGACAGGCTTGCAAGGTGAGCGGCTCATAACCTGATGACGTTTAACACAGAGAAATGTGAAGTACTCCATCTTGGGAGAAATAATCCGCAACACACTTATAGGCTCGACAGTGCTACTCATGCCAGCACACAGCTGAAAGAGACCTTAGCGTCATGATAGACCACAGAATGAACATGAGCCACCAGTGTGATGCCGTAGCTAGCTGGCAGAGCTAATCAAGCACTGGCATGCATCTACTGATGCATCTCAAGCAAAACTAAGGATGTCATCCTCCTACTTTACTCTGCCTCGGTGAGACCGCAGCTGGAGTGCTGCATCCAGTTCTGGGCAGGAAGGATGGGGAGACATTTGAGAGAGTCCAAAGGAGGGCCACGCATTTGATTAGAGGTCTGGAGAGTGGGTTGTATGAGGAGAGGCTGAAAGACTTGGGACTGTTCAGCCTGGAGAAGAGAAGACTCAAAGGGGACTTGATAGCAGCCTATAAGTATATTAGGGGTGTACGTCAGGTCTTGGGGGAGCATCTGTTCACCAAGGGACCTCAGGGGAAGACAAGAAACAGTGGGCACAAATGGATTGAAGATCACTTCAGATTGGACGTGAGGAAAAACTTTACGAGTCAAGTGCCGAGGATCAGGAACAGACTTCCCACCCCCGAGGTGATATAGTTACCCACCCTGGCGAATTTCAAAAAGTGTCTTGACACCCACCTTGTTGGGGTCATCTGACCTCAGCAGTCTTTCCTGCCCAAGTGTAGGGGGGGCTGGACCCGATGATCTTGTAGGTCCCTTCCAGCCCCTAACATCTCTGAATCTGTAAGGTTTAGCCAGGTAACCTTATAATTAAAGCCTAGGCTGGATATCCACCAGGCTTTATTTGAGAGCTTGCACAAAATAAACACATGCACAGGAGTATATTAAACCAAAATGTAAGTATATTGTTAAATATAATAGAATATAAGTTATAAAACAGGATAGAACAGTAAAAGAAAAAAATTATATTAATGTGTATCAGAGTCGCACAGCAATGTTCAGTTTAGGAACACACAGATAACAAGTTGGCATTGCTTTGCAATCCTGTCCCACAGATTCGCAAATTTGTACTCTCCTCTCTCTCATGCAAAACAGTCGCTTCTTTCTCAAACGGTCCTCTATTACAGATCTTACATACACTGAACCTTTTTAGAATTAGACATCAAACCTCTCAGGTGAATACTTTACTTAGACTGTCAGGCAAATACATACCACCCTTCCTGCCTTCCAGATCCTTAGCTTCACTTTCCCTGGGCTCCCCCAACAGAAAGCAAAGACTAAGTCCTCTGTCCCAGTAACAGGGTCAGGGTGATACTTTACCACAAGCTGTAGGAACATTATGCAGAGAAATTACTGAGGGCTTGATTAGATAAGAATTATGTCCAAGATCAATCCTCCGAGAGCTCACCTTTACCACCCAGGGCAGCAACAGAATCAGCCCACCTCACAGATCAGAATCTCGCTCTCTGGAGCAGAAACTCTCCCCTGGTCCAGCACACAAGTTAAGTGCAGACTTTTATACTCCAAAATCACCCCATCTTACTCATCCGGTCACTTTACTCTCTGGCCTGTTCGTCATCAAGTTTTGTATCAAGCACACACTCGGACCACATACTGTCCAATCAAATTCTCATTTACCTCATGCAGTCTGTAACAGTTCCCATCATCAAACTTCGTATTAAGCACTTTCTTGGACCATGTCCGGTCCAATCAAATACCTGTCCACACACTACCATACCCTGCACTTAGCACTTAACAGGTGAATGCTAGCCACTATGCATGCTCCACAGCAAAACTAGGTCAGCAAAGGGCAAGAGTTCACTCTTGCTAGAATAATTTTAACTGAACTGATTACTACACATGTGCAGTAGATCTTACACACTCAAATAGCAGCAATAACAACTTAGGCAGGGGAGTTGTCCAGTGGACTAGAAATTCCTTTCATCACCACCACTGAGAACTGTCCTAGATCCATCATCTTTGGAACCACCCTTCACACAGTTGAAGGCTGTTACTAAATCTCCTCTCAGTATTCTCTTTTCCAAAGTAAATAAGCCCAGTTCCCATGGCTTCTCCTCATAAGTCCTGTTCCCCCGCTCCCTAACCATTTTCACTGCCCTCTGCTAGACTCTCCAGTTTGTCCACATCCTTTCTGTAGTGGGGGGCCCAAAACTGGACACAGTACTCCAGAGTGGGGTGCCTTACCAGTGCCAGAGGGGAATAATCACTTCCTTTGATCTGCTGGCAGTGCTCATACTAATGCAGCCTAGCATGGTGTTAGCCTTCTTTGCAACAAGGGCCCACCATTGGTTCATATTCAGCTTATTGTCTACTGTAAACCCCAGGTTCTTTTCTGCAGAGCTGCTGCTTAGCCAGTCAGTCCCCAGTCTGTACTAGTGTTTCCTCCTAAGTGTAGAACTTTGCACTTGTCCTTGGGGAACTTAATGACATTTCTTTTGGTCCAATTTTTAATTTTGTCTAGGTTTCTCTGAATTCTAGCCCTACCCTCCAGCTTATCACTACTCCCCCCAGCTTGGTGTCATCTGCGGACTTGCTAAGGGTGCATCCCATCATCCAGATCATTGATGAAGATACCGAACAAAACCAGCCCTAGGACTGACCCATGGGGTGCTCCACTTAATCCTGGTTGCCAACTAGACATCAAGCCATTGATTACTATCCTTTGAACCGAGCCAAATGATTCAGTCAGTTTTCTATCCACTGTACAGTCCAACCTGCCCTTTCTTAGCTTGCTGGTGGGAATGCTGTGGGAGACTGTATCAAGAGTCTTACTGAAGTCAAGGTATATCCCGTCTGCTGCTATCCCTGCCTCCACTGAGCCAGGCATCTTGTCATAGAAGACAATCAGGTTGGTCAGGCATGACTTGCCCTTGGTGAATCCATGCTGGTTGTCCTAATCACCTTCTCTTCCACTTGGAAATGGATTCCTTGAGGATCTGCTCCATGATTTTTCCAGGGACTGAGGTGAGGCTGACTGGTTTTCAGTTCCCTGGATCCTCCTTTTTCCTTTCCCTTTCTTAAAGATGGGCACTGTGTTTGCCCTTTTCCAACTATCTGGGACCTCTCCTTATTACCACAAGTTTTCAAAGATGATGGCCAGTGGCTCTGCAGTCACATCAGCCAACTCCCACTGCACCGTCTGGTGTCTGGCCTCATGGACTGGTACATGTTCAGATTTTCTAAATAGTCCCTACCCTGTTCTTTTAGCAATGTCAGCTGCTCCCCTCCTCCCCAAACTGTGCTGCCAGGTGCAGAAGTCTGGGAGCTAATCTTTCCTGTGAAGACAGATAAAAAGGCATTGAGTACTGCAGCCTTTTCCTCCTCATCTATCACTAGGTTTCCTCCCCCATTTAGTAAGTGACCCATAGCTTCCCTGACCTTCCTCTCATTGCTGACATAGTTGTAGAAACCCTTCTTGTTACCCTTCATGTCCATTGCTAGCTGCAACTCCAGTTGTACTTTGGCCTTCCTGATTTCATCCCTGCATGCCCAAGATGTAAAAGCAATACTTTTATACTCCTCCCTAGTTATTTGGCCACGTTTCCACTTCTCATAAGCTTCCTTTTTGTGCTTTAGCTCACTGAAGAATCCCTGCTAATCCAAGCTGGTCTTCTGCCATACTTTCTAGTCTTTCTGTGCATTGGGATGGTTTCTTCCTGTGACCTCAGGAACGGTTCTTTAAAGCCAGCTCTCCCAGAGTCCTTTCCCCTTCAGCTTGGCTTCCTAGGGGTTCTGCCCATTGGTTCTCTGAGTGAGTCGAAGTCTGCTTTTCTGAAGTCCAGGGTCCATACTCTGCTGCTCTCCTTTCCTTTCCTCAGGATCCTGAACTCAGTCATTTCATAGTTGCTGCTGCCCAAGTTTCTATTCACTAGTACATTTCCTACCAATTCTTTCCTATTTGTGAGCAGCAGGCAAGAAGAGTATGGCCCCTAGTTGGCCTCTCCAACACTTACACCAGTAAGTTGTCCCCAGCACAGTGGCATGCTTGCTGGAAGATTGCTGAAGCTGATGAAATTCACAAACCAACTTTTTCATTAAGACATGATTTTATTGAGTATTTTTAGCTTGAATGTCTGTTTCCAAAGAGGCCCTTTCTCCCCATTTCTCTGAAGCCATGCATCTTGAAGCTTTGCAAGGAAATCAAGTCCTACTTATATCAACGTAGTACAGCTGTTTGGACTTTCAGGTACTAAAATATAAACCAGCTGTTTTTAGGTTTCCCAGTATGGCTTGGTTTAACTTATGTTGTCATTTATGTTGTTCTGATGGGAAAAGAGAGGGATTTCAGTACAGTTCTTGTAAACAGTCATATATTTAGTAAAATAAAAGCTGTTCTATTGTAATTGATTTCATTTTACTGAGAGGCAATATGTTATTCATAGCAGTAAAATTTCAGTAACTGAGATGTATAATACACCACAGAGATATTATAAATGAAGAGGGCCAAATTCACCATTCTTGTAATATCACAGAAGTTACAGACAAACTGAATGATGCAATCAAAAATCAGTTTAAACCTGTAACAGAACATAAACTGCTTTCAAAATGGCCAAAACCAGTTTAAGATGAGCCTAGTTGGAGGTAGTATCAGACTTAAGTGATTTAAGGTCAAACCAGTTTATAGAACTTCTGTCACAGATCCCCTCCTGATTCAGGTTAACTCAGTCCGCCCAGAATACCAGGATCCTTTGCAGAACTAGGCTCTGCTGTGCTGTCTGCTCCAACACCGCAGTGTCTGCCATGCCTCTCTGCTCCCTAACTGGAGCAGTATCACTGCCCCTGTTGGCAGAGATGGGGTGGGAGAGAAAACCCTAGCATGGACCTGAGCCAGGTTTTTCCTGATTGGGAGGGAGGGGAGGGGGGAAGCTCTTGGAGGCTTTTCCCCCCCACCCGGCTTGAGTGGAGAGGGGAGGCATGGCCAGGCCCCAGCCCTGCCCAGCTGACTGAGTTTGATGAAGGGGTGGTTTAAACCCCCACCCTGGCCTACACTGACCTCACCGGGGTCTGCCTGAGGTTGAAGGGAATCCCTCAGTGGCCAGGCACTGGCCTGGCTGGCTGAGTATGATGGCGGAGGTGGAGGACTTTAAACCCTCACCCTAGCCCGCACTGACCGCAGTCAGGGGCTGCCTGGCTGGGGTGCAAGGTGTGGAGGGGAAGTCCTCAGTGGCCAGGCATTGGCCCAGCTGGCTGAGTATGATGGCAGGGGTGGGCAGGTTAAACCCCTACCCTGGCCTGCACCGACCTCAGTCGGGGGCTGCCTGGCCAGGGCGGGAGTAGAGGGAAAGCCCTCAGATGCTTTTCCCTTCCTCCCCACTCAAGTGGAGCATGGGGGAAGCCTCTGCACGCTTCCCCTCTACCTCTGCCCCAGCCAGGCAACCCCTGGCTAGGGTCAGTGCGGGCCAGGGTTGGGGTTTAAACCTCCCCACCATCATACTCAGCCAGTCAGGTAAGGTGCAGGCCTGGACACGCCCCCCCCATCTCTGTTTGAATGGGGAAGGGTGGGGGGAATAGCCTCTAAGGGCTTCTGCCCACTCTCCTGCCTCAGCCAAGTAGCCAACTGACTCAACTTACTGAGTTCTGGCAAGCCATTGAGGGCCACATGGGTAGCCCCACCCCTTGAGAGGTACCCCACCCCCTGGTCACCATCTTGGGACTGGAAGTCCCACCCTCTAACCCCTGACCTTTGCCACCAGAAGTCCCTCCCCTTGCCCTCCCGGAATTACTCCTTTCAGCAAGGGGTTTTGCCATCTCTGAACCAGAAAAATACCAAATTACATTCTAAAAATCAAACATGTACTACAACATGCATTAATTTAATTAAAAAAAAAGATTTTGTCTTGATTTACATGCATTTGTGTAGTGTACAAAGAGGTGATAGTATAATAGCTTAAAATGAATTCTTACTTTTGTATATTGTGGAAGGGTGAGGGTAGGTATTGGTTTGTGGGTGTGTGTGGGGGTGATTTGTGATAGTTGTGGATGGGTATGGGTTTTGTGGGGGACTGTGAGTGTGTGGGGGGAGGGTGGCTGGGGAGAGTTGTGGCTTTCAGGGAGGGGGAGGGTTTGCCCACAGCCTGTCGTCCCCCCCGCAGCAGGCAGAACCCCTGCCAGCTCTCCTGCAAGCCCGTGCTCCCACTCGCTGGCACTGCTGCCCTTCTCCTGCCACTTCCCCATCCCCCTTCTATCCCCACTACTGCTTTGGCACCACATCCCAGCTGTTCCTGTGGTCCCAGCGCTGCAGGTGGGAACCACGTGATACTGGAGTGCAGAGGGGGGAGGGGGCAGGAAAATGGCTGTGGCAGGCAGGGGGAAGGGGCAGTAAGTAGGCACACAGAGTGCAGCAACAGCTGGGTGGGTGCGCAGGGCCTGCTCCGGTGCAGTGAGGCCAGCACCAGCAGGACCCAGAGCGGGGTGGGATGAGGCCAGGGCTGGGCTGCCAGGGCCTCTATGGAGCCAGGCTGTGCTGCTCAAGCAGGGAGAGAAGACAGCCAGCCCAGCTCCATAGAGGCCCTGCCAGCCCAGGCCCCACGTTCCTCCCACCCCACTCTGGGACTTGCCAGTGCTGGCCCCACACTCCCGCCCGGGTATCGTTGTGCTCCGTGCACCAGCTTGCTGCCCCTTCCTCTGCCTGCTGCAGCCATTTCCCTGCTCCCTGCCACTGACCAGCCACTCTGGCACCATGTGGTTCCCAGCTGCACTGCTGGGACTGCAGGAACCAGCCCAACTGACCCTGAGGACTGGGGTGGTCACCCACAGTCCTCCCCTGCCTCCTTATCTGTACTTCCCTTGGTGCAGGGATGCAGGAACTGCCCCAGGTCAGAAGCCTCCAGAAGGCTAGCAGAGGCTTCCAGCTGGGGCAGAGGGCTGGAGAGGGGATGGGGCTGGGCCAGCCTTGCTGTTGTGGCTATTTAGTTCTTCCGCTGGCTCCCCCTGGGTCTTACTGCACCTGGCTCCTGTCATCTTTGACAGGCAGCCAGTGGCAGATAAATGTTAATTTTCTAAATTTTTTAGGGGCCCTGCCGGATAGAATGGTCTGGTGGGCTGGATCTGGTCCACAGGCCATATTTTGCTCACCCCAACCTATGCAGTTTAGACTAAACGGCAGAAGTTGAATTGATCCAGCCTTGGGCTTGTTGACTGTTTATACTTAGCTTAATTGATTTTGCCCATATTTTGGAGGAAACTGTAAAGGATGGCTGTATTAAACCTGATCTTGAGTCATCTCCATTTCATGTAATTATATGGAGAATTAAAGTGGATTGAATTGCATTAAAATAGGCATAAAATTAAAAAAAGCAACAAGATGCACAGCCTGCACAGCCTTATACACTGACACACCACTGTAATTCTGCAAGGCAAGATTTGCTTCCGGAATGTAAAGCTTCAAATGCTTTTTAGTTCATTTATCACTGAAGAAAATAAATAGAGGAATATCTTTTCCAGGACTCTGGCAAATATTTTAAACAATTGAAGAAGCATCAACTTTTTTCCCCTGTCCCTGGATGCTATTTTGCTACCAGATGGTCAGGGTGTTGTATCTTTAAAGTAAATATTAAAATTTGATACCTCAGAGGCTCCACAAATATCCTGTTGTATGTCTTGCATTAACTAACTGTGACTTGAAGGCTTGAACTTTGTGGCACATGTCTGCTCCTATCGTAAAATGACTCCATCAGTTAAATGGGCCTTATCACTGCATGGCTTGATTTAAGGTACTATTAACCAGTGACATTTACCAGGGAAAAATTGTAACTTGACCTTTATACCCTCTCATCTTTTTACAGCTCGTTGCCAAAACATTCTACATACCTGTACTGTTGCTATTTGTACATTGCTTTAATAAATTACTGTTGTAACAGTGGAAGCACAGAGAGCAGCTCCTTGGGTTGCTGTTTTAACCAAAGCCACAGACTGAACATTATTTATTTTGTTGAGGGCCAACATGGAAGTCATCCCTTTTGGTTCCTGCTATTTTGGTTTTTAAAACTCCTGTCTTCTAGTTCCTGTAATGAAATACATCTTCAACCTCTATTGTCAATTCATCTACCTTTGAAGGTTCAAATTCATGCTCGCTGACAAGAAGAATAACATGTTTTTGGATGGTGAACAGGGTCTGTGTCCTGGCCGTGTCCCAGAACAGCAGAGAAGGTGAGAAGGAGGGAAAAGAAGCAGAGAGAGAAAGCTAAGTGCATGATTGTGGGATTGTGGAATCCACTGTATTAGGAGGGAAAAGAGGCACCCTGACCATCTGGTAGCAAAATAGCATCAGCCTGGCCACATGGGACTGATGTCTCAGCAGTTAAAATTTGACTGAACCTGCTTTTGATATGGGGGGAATATGAAATGTGAGAATGGTGGAAAAGAAAGTTAGGAAAAAAAACAAGGAAGGATTTGACTTTTGCATGCATGGTTTAAGGAAAGTTTGGCTGTTTCTGGTGAAAACTTTCTGGACCAGGTTTTGGGATTTGTGACTACCAGCCTCCTTATTGAGATTGTTCAGTGGATAACGCAAACAGTCTCTTTGTGCCATTATTGTATAATATACTTTTTTAAACATCTCTTCCCCCCAAAAATATAGAATTACCTCAGGCCCCTGGCAGACATTGTTAAAGGTGCTGTGGCATCTGATTGCTTGTTGCCTTGCTACATGTGCATGATTGTGGGATCGGAGATAAACCTGGCAGAATATAAACTTCACTGATTTGGGTCTAACCGGTTTATGCAGTGTCTGTTCCAGATCCCTTCCTGGTTTAAGTTAAGTGCATGATTGTGGGATTGGAGATCAGATCCGCATCATGCCATATTGCTGGTGCAGAGGGAGCCCAGGATCATGATCCTAGGCTCGCCCACCACCAGCATGTAGCAAGTCAGGTAGCTCATCCCTTCTCTCAGCCCTGGGAGCATATTGGAGTCAAGGACTCTGCTGTGCCCTGGAGGCTGGGAGCACAGATCAGCTTTTGCTCCTAGCCACAAGTGTGCAGTGGAGTCCTGTGCCTCAGCAGCTGGGAATGGTAGCTGGTTGGGGCTCCCAGTCTTGGGGGCACATCAGAGCTCTTGATTTTGATGTTCCACGGAGGCTGAAAGTGGCAGTCACCTGATTATTGTTCCCAGCTTGGGGAATGCATGAGAGTCACAAGCTCTGATGTGGTCCTGAGGCTGGGAGCTCCCATCAGCATGGCCACATGTGCAATTTAACTGGTTAATCACATCTTAACTGTACATCTGTCAGTGGCCTCGTTCTCGTAAAGCACATCCCATCTGTGCGACCCTAAAACAGACTTGCTAAATTTTGAGTGCACTACTCTTCGTAGTATAGGGAAGCTCTTGGATTATAGCTGAAAGATTAGCTTCTTCAATTTCATTTTAAGTGTGTTCAGAGCACTGGAAGACAGGGGATCACTAACTTGGGTTAATCAGGTGTGACCTTCAAATACTCAGGAATATGACAGTGACCAAGCCTCGGTTGGAGCCTCCAAATGTGAAGCTATTCATCTTTGTCAGATGTGATAATCGTTTCTAGCTGAGATGCAACTGAAATCATGAAAGCATCACTACTGAACTGGGTTTGATTGAAATAGATTTAAAATGGCAATGGCTAGTTCATCTAATCCAAAAGGGATTCCACAGTATGGAAAGGTATAGGGGTGCACCATTACAGATTTTGGGGGCCAATATGATAACTGATTTTTAAGGAGGCATATCAGCTGATACCAATCCAATTTCTGATACCAGCCTGGCAGCTTAGTAAATCTGCGTGCAGCTGGTAAATCTGGAGGGGGGAGGGAAGGAGCACGGTGAGGGGCAGATAAAGGCCCTCATGATGGGAAAGGAGTGGAGCTGGGGCAAGCGCTGCCCATCCAGGGCAGGGTGAGCATAGGATGGAGTCGCAGCTCATTAGGGGAGCGCACGGGGAAGCGGGGTGGCTTCCTTTGTTGCACGATGCTCGTCTGGGAGCCGCTGGTCTGGCACTCACCCGCTCATCCAGTGGCTCCCCCTCTGCTCATGCCACTTGTCTGGGAGGGCATAGGAGGGGTGTGCCCCCAGATCTGTGTGGGGTGGAGCAGGGCAGACTGGGAAGAGCCCTGTGCAGCCGTGGCCCACCCACCCTTCCCTGCCGCATGCAGATCCAGGGGCACACGCCCCCCGCCCCGCCTCACAGACAGGCAGCAAGTGCCAGACCAGCGGCTCCTGGACGAGTGGCGCGCAGTGGTAGGAACCCTCCCTGCACCCCCTAGATGAGCCGCAGCTCCATCCCATGCTGGCCCCACCCTGGCTGGGCAGCGCTTGCCCTTACCCCAGCCCCACTCCTCCCTCACTGTAAAGGCCTTGATCTGCCCCCCACGCCCCTTCCCTCCCCCTTCCCCTTCCACCACACCAGACTTACCAGCTGCATGCATCTCTCCAAGCTGCCAGGCTGTGCTCCTTTTTGCCTATGTGCTGTGCTGCAACTGCATGCATGCACGGGCATTTATCGGCCAAATTATCGGCCACATTAGGCCGATTTTCGATACAATCTATCTTCTTTATATTGGTGCCGATCTGATATCGGACCGATGTGTCGGTGCACCTCTAGAAAGGGAATTAACAATTGTGCAGTTGTAATCTTCAATTTGCTTGCAGAGGGCAGTGCTTGGGATATCTGGGAGAATTTAAATGCCATTCTCATGTCCCTGTCTGTCATTTTTCAAATCACTAGTACCAAAGCTTCCATACAAGTGTACCTTTGGCATTGGAAGAGTATTTCACAGATGTGACATTCTCCATTTTGATGCACGTCCAAGTTTACATGCATGTAAATGGGGTGGAGGGAATGGTGTGTGCAAAGCATGGGGCTCATTTTTCTTCTTCTGAAGTGTTAAAATTCTGTGTCTCTTGTTAGGCATATGATGAATGCTATCCAGAGTGTTTTGGGCATATGTAAAAGCCAGTGAAGATAAATATGTTGAATGATATAAAGATATAATAAGTAAAAAGCAAGCCATGCTACATGACCATGTTGAATGATGCATATAAACTTCGCTCATATTTTTGGAGTGTACATTTCTAATAACAGCAATTTTGAACTCGGGGAGAAATAAAAATGAGCACCAGTTGTGAGGGGTTTTTTACTATTAGATTTCCTGTTTCTGTCTGATGGGCAGTTCTACATATCCGGTTTCTTCCTTCCACCAGGTCTTGTACTACCAAACAAGAGAATGTAAATGTCGTATTATTCTTTTTCAGGCTGGTTGCCAGGTGTAGAGATTGAACCTAGGACCTCACATTCTAAAAGCATGAGGTCTTCTTCTGACATGATATACTATTCAGTCTCTTACAGTAAAGCAGTAATGCATTCACAAACAGATTTTGTGGCCTGACAGTATATTAATAGGAACTAGTCATATTCTGGGTTACATATAAAAACCCACCATGATTGGAACCCAGTGCTTTTGAAACAAGTTGTGTAATTTATTTACTAAGCCAGTGGCCAGCAAGTTTAACAAGCTGCAGGCTGGAACAACCCAGCTACAGTGGTGTCAGGGACACAGGATTTTCCCTGTATCTGCCCCAGGGCCAGGTAGCTGAAGCTGTACCGCACCGCTGCTGGTTCTTCCTGCCCCCACTTCCCAGCTGTGGAGAAAGTGCAGCTTCCAGTGAGTAAGGAGCTATGCCAGAACAGGCAGCTGCAAACTGGGTACATGCTGCCACTGCTTCTCCCCAACCCCTGTGCAGCTCCCCACCTCCTGGAAGCTGTGTCCATGCCAGAGCTGAGGATGAGGGTTGAGAGTAACAGGGAGAAGTGGCAGCAGCACAAATGCAGCTGAAAGCTACTTTACCCTGGCACAGCTGCTTGCCTAGGCACTGGGAACAAGCAAAGCCCTCCAGCTACAGGCTGTATCCAGTGGGTTCACCAGCCGCATCCAGCCTGTGGGCTGTATTGTGGACCCCTGTACTAGGGTACTGAAACATGTATCCCACCAAGTTTCAGTTAGCCCCACTAAGTCTGGGTTTGTGTTAGCTAACAGGAGGGCAAGGTCCTCCTGCTTGTTCCCTATACTATGAGCATTAGTGTAGAGGCATTTAAGGCCTTCTGAGGGTGTGTGCACTGCCGCCCCCCCCAATCCCAGGACTGTCCGGGCCCCTGTCTCTTACTTGGGTGGTACTTGTGCTCATCACCTGTCTTGGCTGGGCTGTTCTTGTGGGTCTCTTGGTTTGGTGTTCTGTGGCTCCCTTTGTCTTCATCCTCTCCTTCCCCCAACGAGCTTAGTTTAAAGCCCACTGGAAGAGATCAGCCAACCTGAAAGATGACACACACCTACCTTTGGGGGAGAGGTGAAGCCCATCCCACCTGAGCATGTCTCTTGTCCTGAAGTATGGGTCGTGATCCAGGAAGCCGAAGCCCGCCTTGAGACACCGTTCCCGAAGCTGCAAGTTGACATCCCAGATGCAGGTCACGTGGTGTCTTCCGCATCCGCGCACTGGAAGGGCTGATGAGAAGACCACCTGTACCCCTGTCTCCGTCAGCTTGCCCCCCAGAGCTTGGTAGTCCTTCATCAGGCAATCTGGACTGCTCCTGGCCGCATCATTAGTGCTCACATGGATTAGGACCATGGGGTAGTAATCAGTGGGCTGGATGAGGGCCAGGATCATCTCCGTCACGTCCTGAATCCATGCTCCGGGCAGACAGTAGACCTCCCGTGTCTTGGGATCCTGGCAACAGATGGGACCCTCTGTTCCTCTCAGGATGGAGTCACCTATGATGAGTATGCGGTACATGTGTTCCCAGAGAACAGCGCATAAATTGAATTTGCATAAAGCAAATCCACTTTATAATGTAATAAATAGGGATAGGTTCCTATGGCGGGGAGGGAGGGAGGGAGTGAGGCTGTGACTAAGGAAGGGGTGGGGGAAGGGTTGCTGCTTCTGGGGCCACACAAGGGAGCAAAGCAGAGGGAACAGAGCAGTACTCATCCCAACCCCTGCTGCAGCAGGCCCGGGAGTGGCCAACACCAGCTGCCTGCAGCCACTGGGCTGCACTGTGCTCCACCTGTCCCCCCATGCCTGGGCTCCGCCTGTCCCCACTCACCCCACCTCCTGGGCTATGCTGTGCCCTGGTGCAGGCAGCTGGTGTTGGCTGCTCCTGGTGCTGCTGCAGCAGGAGCTGGGGTGAGTGGGAAGAAGTGGAGCTCCAGGTGGCACGAGGAATGGTGCAGCTTGTCCGCACTCCCCCTAGCCCTTGCTGCAGCAAGCCCTGGGAGCAGCCAGTGCCAGCTGCGGAGGGAACCGTCAGTGGGTGTGGGGGGCACACACCCCTTGCTGCTCCATGCACTCCTGGAGGGCTGCTGGCTTGGGGGCTGTGCTGGGCTCTTCCTGGGGGGTGCTTGTCCCGTGATCTGCATGCGGGACAACAGCAGGCTGTCACTGCAGGTTGGAGCCGGTGATGGCACTGGGCTTTTCCCGCCGCTTGGGGTGTGCCGCACCAAGTGTTGAGAACAGCCCAGTGACTGAAACTGGTTTAAGCCTGTAACGGAACAGATGTTCAGTGCACATAAGGCAGTTTGAAAATAGCTGAAACTGGTTTGAAATAAACCTGGTTGAATGCAGACTTCACTGATTTGGATCAAACAGGTTTATGCAGTGTCTGTCCCAGACCCCTTCCTGGTTTAAGTTAAACCAGATTCCCCCAGCATCCCAGCATGCTCTCTGGGCTGGGCTCTCTGCTCTACAGCAGAGCTAACCCCGCCCCTCTTCTCCCTGGCTGGAGCTATGACAGAGACTACGGGCATCTGCCTGAGCTTGCCCCCTGCTCCCCCTTTCCCCCACCCTCCCCTTACCACTCCCTGCTAAACAGGGATTGTGCCTTCCCCTCTGCCTTACACAGTTATCAGCATTAGCTAGCATACCACATGCTGGCTACAGTCTGTGATGTAGGAGACTGGGTAAAGGCAGACAGAACTGCGTCTGTTTAGGGCTTTTTGGAGCTAATAAACAGGTAGCTGGTAATGTCCCTCTGTTCCTTCCTTGGAAAAAGTTGTTTAAGAAGAGCTTGTTTTCTTAATGGGCTGATAAACACTGAGTTAGGGGTGATATACACTTTATTATCAATTGCCTGCTGGGCTCGTTGGGGGGAGGGGACTCCCTAATCCTGGTCCTGCTCCGGCCTCCTGCCCGGGCCTGGCCACGCCTCCCCTCAGCTCAGCACTATAGAAGGGGAGGGAGGGCTGCTGTAGCTCCCCCGGCTTCTAGGCTGAGCCACTGCAAGCATGTGCATGCATTTCTGGGATGTCTGTGCAGTTACAAACCGGTTTAGCCTAGCCAAGTTAGACTAACCTGCAAAAATTGAATCAATTCTGGCTCAGGTTTTTTGAAAGTCTGGGCGTTTGAGAATTAAAGATTGAATTTTAAAAATGAAATATAATAACTATAAAGTGCATGTCCTAATGCATCCTGTTCAGTGCATCCTGTGCATCCACAATCTAATGAAAATTAGACTCAGTGTGTGTGCTTTAGTTTCTTTGACAAAAATGAATTTTTTTCTCTTTTTGGTGAAGGAGGGTCTTGCTAAACATGACATCTAACAGGATGGAGTTTTGTCTGATACAAACATATATAGGGCCATTATTAAATAAAGAAGAATGAATTTCCAGAGCTCAGTGGGCACATATACACGTGCAGCAAGGCTGCTCCGACCCGCTGTAATTACAGCGTGTCAGAGCATACTCAGTCAAGTCTGCTGGAGCTTGGTAATTACTGCACTCCAGCAGACTTTAGCATCATGTTTATCAGCATCCCCGTGCTGGAAAATGGCAGCAGGAGCGCTTTATCTAAAGCTTGTTTGAACTTTACTTAAAGCACCTCCGCTGAAATTTTTCAGCATGGGGACACAGATACATATGACGTTCTGGGCACTTCAATTAGAGTGACTCTTGGAGCAGCTCTAATTAAAGCACCCCTGCTTCCCAGCTCTCAGAGCACATGTATAAATGCTCAGTACTGTCAGGGTTATTTCCTGAATCCAGTATCAACTTTAGGCCTATTTAGGTAAGTTGTGCCCTATTTAGGTAAGTTGTGCAATTTTTTTTCCAGCTTGGCTTCAAGTTCCTGCCATGACACAGGCTAGAATATGTCTTTTGGAAGAAGGCAAATACCTTTCAGTAATAAAGCAGCATATATAACTAAGGCAGCTAAGCCTGCTAAATTCAGTAACATAATGCATTTTGTGCTCCTTTCCATTTTTCTGGTAATGTTTGGGTTGTGAAGCTTTTTATGCTTGTTTCAGACTGTTCAGTGGTATTAACATTGATTTGCCAAGGGAAAACTTCATGTGTTTTTCCTTATTACTTGTGCAAATTGAGTTATATGGTCTCTGCTTAATTGCAGCGGACTCATCAGAACAAGGAAGAGTATTACAGTCCAAGCAGAAGTCTGTTTTGTTTCTGCTGCACAGTCTCCTCCCATTGCAAGGGCAGTGTTTCCTGTCACAGCCTGACATTTCTGGTTATAAAACTAGGGTAGAACTGCCATACAGACTTGGAGGACTTTGGTCTTCTCAGCATTTGCTCACAGTTTAAAGCACTTTCTCAAGAGTGGCATGTCTAGGATAGTGTGAGAAGAACCTGACATCAGCCCCCACCTCTAAATTATCCTTAGGCAACCCCCTTTAAAAAAAATGTTAGCAAAGTATAAGCTTGTGCATAGTCAGCAATTATAAAGTTAACCATTACCATGTTGTTGAGGGTTGCTGCGTGTCTTTCAGTAATGAAAGCCAATCCCCTTAGCTTCAGATATGAGATTAGTATAGTAAATTTGGATGTTTACAGGCTAAATGTTTCCTACCCATTTTCTTAGAGGTGCTAGGGAGTGGATTAATATTTTAACTTCTCCAGACTGAATGTTGAGTACCCAGTCTCAGCAGTGGCTTATTTTCAATTAGTGTTTTCTGACAAAGTAATTCCTTGTCAAAGTGGGCTGATTTCCTACTCTCTCCTCTAATTTAGTGCCTTGGGCAAGGTCATGTTCTGACTTGTCTTATCAACATTTTTCATAGCTGTCCTGTAAATTTAGTAACTGCCTTTAGTCAGTTTTCTAGCTGATTATTTTCACAGGGGGAGGAGGGTATCTCCTTTAAATGTCTTTGCTCCATTTTGTTAAGTGCTGATAAGAGACCACATGAAGCTCAGGCCTGTTTTGGGGTGTTTTAGTTTCCTTGCTTTCCAGGTATCTTTAAAACACAGGTCAAACTTAAGTCTTTCATGGAAAGATAAAGTTGATCCCATTGATCATGTAGATCAGGGTGGGCAAAATACAGCCCGTGGGCTGGATTCAGCCTGCTAGTTAATTGTATCTGGCCCACAGCTCTCTGCATGGAGCTGAGCCCCACCTGCTGCTGCATGGGGCAGCCCATACCATGCTTCCACCTGCCCCTACCCCGTGCTCACCGATGGCACCACCCAGCCAGTGCTCACAGTGCTGCTGCTGCACCTGCTCAGGTACTGCTAGACTCCACCAACCTTTGGTGGCTCCTCCTCCTCCTTCAGCCTCTGCTGTGCCACTCAGGGCAGCTGATAGTGTGGGGAAGCAATAGTGGCTGTGGAGACGGATGTCAAGAACCATGTACCCAGTTAGCTGGAAGAAACTGCAGCCAGGTGGCTACTGCCCCATTGTGCAGGCTCCAGCTCCTGGCTGGCTTTCCCCTTCTCTACCCCCCCTCCCCCCTCCTCCCCCTGCCTGTTGCAATGAGCAGCCACTTGCGGGCAGCCAAGTAGATGGAACACAGCTCTGTCAGGAAGCTGGGCATGCTGGCCAGGGTCATGGTCAGGTCAGTACTGTTAGCGGGTGTGGGTGGAAGCATGGGGCAGTGATGAGATGGATGTAGTGGGGTGGAACACACCTGCACCACTCTGCGCTGCCTGAGTGAACTCTGCTGCACACGCCCCCTCCCTCCCCCCCTCCCTCTCATCCCCACCCCTGGCCAGGTCCTGGCACCTAGCAAATATGCATGCCCCACACACCCACCCAACCCCCACCCACCCACAATATACAAGAGAGAGATTTATTTTGAGCTCTTGTGCTCCTCTATATACGCTACTAAAAAAAAACATAAATCAGGACAAAAATGACTTTTTGAAATAAAAGTAAAATATGTTACAGTGGATATTTATACTGTATGTTATAGTGGGTGTTTGATTTTTAGTGTATGATTTGCTTTTTATTTATAATTTGTTAAAATGTATCCTCTGAAAGATTTTATATGTGCAGCAATTGACAGCTCACCAAAACTTGTTAAATGGCCAGCTAGCCGAAATAATTGCCCACCCATGGTCTAGATATTAATAAGGGTGAGGAAACATTCTGTTCGTTTAAATAACAACGGGAACAGGAGATTTTCCACTGCATTTACTTGAAAGTGGATGAGCATGACTTAGTCTTAACGACTTTTTGTTGTACTTTTTTGCATCTTTGATCGTAGTTAAATCATTTGATCCAGTGTTTTGACTATATTATCCAGTTTAGGGGTGCATAGATGGAGATTTTTTGGGCCAATACTGATGACCAATTTTTAACGAGCCATAGCGGTCAGTACTGATCCAATTGCCAATATGCAGCCGGATAGCATGGAGACCAGCATCCGGCTAGTAAGTTTGTTGTGGGCGGAGGGAATGGATGTGGGGGGGCAGATAAAGGCCCCCATGGTGAGGGAAGTAGTAGGGCTGGGGCAGGTGCTGCACAGCCGGGGTGGGGCACAGGATGGAGCCATGAATGTCTCATTCCGGGGTTAAAGGGAGGGAGGCGTGGCTCCCGCCATTGCACTCACCCCAGAAGGGCATAGGGTGGGGGTTGTTCCTGGATCTGCATGCGGGGTGAGGGCAGGCTGCTGCTGAGGCTGGGGTGGCACCGGGCTCTTCCCAGCAGAGGTTTGGGCCGGGCTGCACTTGGGGTGGGTGGCAGTGGTGCTGGGAGGGAGGGCTTGGGGGGTGCTGCAGCCACTCCAAAATTCATTATTTTGGGGCCCCCCCTCCCAGCACCACTGCTGCCCACCCTGAGCGGGGCCCAGCCTAGCCCCCTGCTGGGAAGAGCTTGGCACTGCCCCGGCCCCAGCATGCAGTGGCAGCCCATCCTTGCCCAGCATACAGGTGCATGTAGCAGCGGGAGCCGCCCCCCTCTCCCTCCTCACTGCTCAGTCCTGTGCCCCACCCCAGCTAGGCAGCGCCTACCCCAGCTAGGCAGCGCCTGCCCCTGCATCAGCCCCACTCCCTCCCTCCCTCACCACAGGGGCCTCTATCTGCCCCCACAACATTCCTTTCCTCCCCCAGCAACAGACTTACCAGCCCAGACCCAGCTGCTCTCCATGCTGCCAGCCTGTGCTTGTGGCCGCCTGTGTGCTGCGCTGTGGCTGTGTGCACACAAGGCGTTTATCGGCCACATCAGCCAAAAAAAAAAGCCGATTGCCGATACGGTCAATTTTCCTTATATTGGTGCCAATCCATATGGGACCAATGTATCAGTGCACCTCTAATCCAGTTTCCTTTAGAAGTAGGACTCCCTGTGCCTTGCCCCCCACTCCCCCCCAGACACAAACAACTTTTTAAGCATTGTTGGCAGGAAGCAACAGATAGGTTTTTTTAAAAGCTATCTGTTGCTAACTCCTGGGAAAGGATAGCATCCACCTCATGTGGAAAGGTAAGTTCCTGTTCTCAGCCAGGATGGCCGATCTTCTGGACAGGACTTTAAGATTGCTGGGGGACAGAGATACACTAACTCAAGCATGTCCAGGGACTGTCACACAAGAAAGCTCCATAAATAGGGACACTAGGAGAGCCACTCTTGCAGGAACTGAAGGAATAGTTCTCCTTTAGCATTACACAAAGTCGAGGGCCTCAGAAGGAGGACTCGGGTACTTGCACATTTATGTCAGAATGGGTAACAAGCAGGAGGAGCTAGCTCTCCAGAGGGCATTATCATCTAGTAGGGATTACAGAGACCTGGTGGGACTCCTCACATGATTGGAGCACAGCCATGGAGGGCTACACCCTGCATAGAAGAGACCGAGTAGGGAAGAAAGGTGGAGGTGTAGCTCTCTATGTGAATGAGCAGTACACCTCCTTGGAGGCCGACATCAGCTCCAAAGGAGGATGGCCTGAAACCCTCTGGGTTAAACTGCTTCAGTTATCCAGATATCTCTTGCGGGAAACTGCCAAGTTGGATTGGTCGCATTCCTTCCTGATCTGCATCGAAGAGCTTTTCCTGACTTAGGAGGTGCACAAACCAGCCGGAGGTAATGCTATTCTAGACTCAGTCTGGGCCAAGGAGGATGATCCGGTGACCAACTTAAAAACAGAAGGTAGCCTAGGTGACAGCGACCATGAAATCATCATGTTCACTATCCGCCACAAGACAGACAAATTAGATAGCAGGACTGAAGTTTTGGACTTCAAAAATGCAAATTTCAGCCAACTCAGGTCACTAG
>NW_005842500.1:591842-605370 GCF_000455745.1 Alligator sinensis | reverse complement strand
GGGAAAGGGCTGCGGGACCAGGGGCCAAAGGTGGAAGGAGTGCATGAAGAGTAGTTGTTCCTTAAAGACACGGTCTTCAAAGCACAAAGGAAGTCCATTCCCATGTGGAGAAAAGGTAATGAAAGGGCTGGGAAGCCCTCTTGGCTAAACAGAGATATTGTGGTCCTCTTAAGAAAAAAGAAAGAGGCATACAAACAATGGAAGCTTGGGGCATGCCCCAAGGAGGACTATATAACAGTGGTCTGCACTTGTAGGGAACAGATTCAAAGGGCTAAGGTGGCAACCAAACTAAAATTAGGGACGGGAGTCAAGGACAACAAGAAGTCCTTCTTTAGGTATGTAGGGAACAGAAGAAAAACAAATGAGATTGTAGGGCCACTGCTCAACAACTCAGGACAGCTAGCTACCACCACTCAGGAAAAAACTGAACTTCTGAATGACTACTTTGCTTTGGTCTTTCCCCAGGCCAAGGGCAAAATCATGCCAGAGTGCGTACAGAATGAGCAGGATACGAATGACTGCCTTCCTACTATTATCGTAGAACTGATATGTGATCATTTGAAAAAATTATACATATATGAATCAGCAGGACTGGATGAACGTCATCTGAGGGTGCTGAAGGAGCTGACTGAAGTCATTGCGGGACCTCTGGTGAAACTTTTCCAAATCTCATGGTGCTCCGGAGAGGTCCCTGAGGACTGGAAGAGGGTCAATGTTTTGCCCATCTTCAAGAAAGGGAGGAGGGAGGACCTGGGTAACTATAGGCCAATCAGCCTAACTTTTATCCCAGGGAAGATCCTGGAAAAATTCATCAAGGGGTCTATATGCAATAGGCTTGCAGAAGGTAGGATTCTGAATGACAGCCAGCATGCTTCATCGTGGGCAGACCTTGTCTTACCAACCTCATCTCCTTTTATGATCAGGTAACCTGCCGCCTGGATAAGGGAGAGGAGATTGAGATTGTATATCTTGACTTCCAAAAGGCCTTTGATCTAGTATCCCACGATGTTCTCGTGAGTAAATTAGACGACTGTGGACTCAGTTGTGAGGCAGTTAGGTGGCTAGAAAGTTGCTGCGGGGTAGGACCCAGAGAGTTCTAATGGACGGATGTGTGTCGTCTTGGCGAGAAGTAGCCAGTGGTGTCCCTCCAGGGTCAATGCTTGGTCCAGTGCTTTTCAACATCTTTATCAATTATTTGCGTGCAAAGGTGAGGAGCTCGCTGGCCAAGTTTGCGGACAACACCAAGTCATGGGGAAGCGCGGTTACACTTGAAGATAGGCTACGGATGCAGGCGGACCTAGACATGCTAGCAAGTTGGATGGATCAGAATCAAATGAAGTTCAACATTGAGAAATATAAAGTGCTCCATCTGGGGACAAAAACTCCCCTACACACCTGCAGGCTTGGCAACAGCAAACTGACCAGCACCACAAATGAAAGGGACCTGGGAGTAATAATAGGCTACAGTATGAATATGAGCTGGCAGTGTGACACCGTAGCCAACAGGGCAAAAAATACTATGGCATGCATCAATCGATGCATCTCCAGAAAAACTAAGGAAGTGATTTGTCCACTCTACTCAGCATTGGTGAGACCGCAGCTGGAGTACTGCATCTAGTACTGGGCGCCGCACTTCAACAAGGATGTAGTAAAGCTCGAGAGAGTCCGGAGAAGGGCCACCCGTATGATCAGAGATTTGCATGGCAAGCCATATGAGGAAAGGCTGAAGGACCTGGGACTTTTCAGCCTGAAAGAGATGGCTGAGAGGGGACTTGATAATGCCTTACCGCTACATCAGGGGCATACATTAAGGGCTCAGTGAACAACTGTTTAGCAGGGGAACAACTTTCACCTTGGGGATAACCAGGAGTAATGCCCGTTAAACTCCTGGAAGACCATTTCACGCTTAACATTAGGAAAAACTTCTTCACAGCCAGTGTGTCCACTGTGGAATAAGTTCCCTTCAGAAGTGGTGCAATCGCCTTCCCTTGGAAATCTTCAAGAGGAGACTGGACATCTTGCTGGGGTCACCTGACCCCAGCTGTCTTTCCTGCCTGGTGCAAGGGGCTGGACCCAATGATCTTCTGAGGTCACCTCCAGCCTCGCAATCTATGACTCTATGAAATATGGGGTTGTTGTGAGTTTTTGAATTTTGAAGAAGTCGGCTTCTGGTAAACATTTTGTTTCACCCTGCACTTCCCATTACAAAGCACTGCTTACTTTAAGGAATGTGAAACTAATCTTCCTTTGAATCTTCTTGGGAAGGAAGAATAGTAATTGTATTTGTTGCTCCTGAAAATGTATTCTTCTTAGGAGCATGTTAAAGACCCACATAAATGCAGATAATGCCTTAGGGATAGGGCATAAATATGTGTCTTTTTGGCACTTTGTACTGGAGCTACAAAGAGGAGGGTTCTCAGTGGTTAGGGCAGTAGCCTGGGCTGTGGAGCTGCCTATAGACATGTTGGTTCACATTCCAATTGGAATGCTCCAGCATTGCCTCACTGTTGCTGCAGAGCATGTGGGGGCATTTTAAAATGGCCGCAGGGGTGCTTTAACTAAAGCTCATCCACAGGGGTAATTCCACTGTCCACAGGTACTGAGAGATAAATACATTGAAGACTTCAAGGGACTCGGACATGATGGTAAGGAGAGTCATGCAAATATTGAGAAAGTCCAGGTTATTCTTTCCTAACTGGACAAACTCTGCCCTGTTACTTGTCTTCTACTTCCATCTCTTAGATCAGGTGCATCAAACTCACATGGCCCTGCAGTCTAGGTGAGTGGCATGGGGTGATATGCAGACCAGATTGGGCTGGCAGATCCCCTCCCTTCCCTTTCCCCTGTTTTAGCTTCTCTGAGACCCAAGCTTCATGCTGTGCGGATCCTAGAGCAGCTCAAACAGGCTCCTCAGTCTGCACTGAGTGACCACCATGCTGCATGTGGTTGCCTCCCCAGCTGGACTGCACATGTGGCACCTGCTCCAGCAGGTCTAGGTTACATGCAGTGTAACTGCATGTAACCTAGACCACGCAGCACCTATTCCAGACACTTGGATGTGTCGCACACAGCATGGCTCCCAGGCCAGTTTAAACAACCACCAGATCAGGTATACTGGGGGATGCAAGGAGGAAGAGATAGGGTTCCATGGGCATGCACTATGCCCTTTGTGGGTCTGATCAGACCCAGGGTCTAGATGGCAGGGCTCTGCAAGTCTGATCCAGTCCAGAGCCATACGTTTGATGTCTCTGCTGTTGATGTTTCTAACAACTCTCCTGTGTGAATGTCATGGTGGAAGTACCCCAAGAGTTTCTATAAAACTTTTAAAGTAAAAATTGTTTTTTCTTTTTAAATCAAAAATGTAATTTGAAATTTTCTAATTGCTTTAATGAACTCCTCCCTGAAACCGTTCAGTATCACTTGTATCATTTGAAGTGATACATTTTTGCTTGTGTTTCCTTTTATGGACCTTTGTTTTCATGGCATTGTTCCTCTCTAGTCAGTTGGCTATATCATGTGGATAGCCACTGATCCTAGCTAGCCCTTGTGGGTCTTGGAGAGCATGAGAGCACATACTCGGGGTGAGTTCAAAGGAGCCTTCCAGTGTTGTAGTGTACCAGCTGACTTGGTGGGAAGAGTTCTGCTTATGCCCCCTGCACACTAGGAAACACTGTCGGTGGGCTAGTTACAAGCCCTAAGAATTCCACAGAATTAAAAATTCCAAAGTTGTGCTGCAACCTGATTAAATTTGAGGGAATAGTGCCCATGGTAGGCTAGCCAGTGGTCCAGTGATTGGAGCACTCTTCAGGGATAGGACAGATCCAGGCTCAAGTCTGTGGTCTGCCCGAATTAGGAAACTGCCTATCCCACACATCACAGACAAATGCCCTAGCCCAGTAATTCCCAGAGGGTGTACCATGGCACACTAGCATGCAATGAAATCAATGAAAGTGTGCTGTGAGATCCCCCATGTGAGGAGGTGAATGCTCTCCTCCCCCATCCTTCATCCTGTACCTGGCCTAGCTAATCCAGCAGCACGCATGGCTACTCCTCTGAGTACTGCCACCTTCCCTGCCAGTGCTGCTGCTGCTGGTACAGCAGGCTCTGCTGCGAGCAGGTGGGCAGGTAGATGCACAGATGGAACTGATCCCCTCAATCCTCCTGGGGCTGCAGGGGTGGTTGCTCGTGTTTGAGACTCTGAAGGAGCTGCCTTTGCCTCTTGAGGTACAGACCAGTGGTTGGGAGAGAGCAGACAATGGAAGGAGCAGGGTGAGGTCCTGCCCTGTCTGTCCTTACAGGGCACCAGCTAAATCAATGATGCTTTTTTTTTTTTTTTAGCCCTAAGGGCCCCCCCATATCTTTTTCTGAATAGATACACACACACACACACACACACACACACACACACACACACACACACACACCCTCCCCCCTTGATGTATAAGAGTGAAGTATGCTCAATTTTAATCCTAAAAAAGTGTGTCCCACATATCAGAAGCAGGGAAACACTGCTTTCAAGGGAAAACACTTAATAGGGTCCATCTAGAGCAGGGATGGGCAATTATTTTGGGTAGAGGGCCGCTTACTGAGTTTTGGCAAGCCATCGAGGGCCGCATGACAGGCAGCCCAGGGCAGATTAATATTAATTTTCTAAATATTTGTAGGGGCCCCGTGGACCGGATAGAATGGCCTGGCAGGCCACATCTGGCCCCTGAGACGCATTTTGCCCACTCCTGATCTAGAGCACCCGTTCTGATATTGTCATGAGGCAGCTAGTGTCAGTAATAGGGGTTATCTTTTTCCTTCACCCTCTTCTTCACTTAGCTGCCTTCCATCAGTGTGGTGAACAGAAAGAGACCTGTGGACTGCAGCTGAGAGTGATGATGCTAGGTGGCTCAGCAACTAAGACTGCATCCCTTAGAAACACTCAAAATTGAAGAAAATCTCTGCTGATTGTTTGGCTGGAAAAGCAAGACACTCCTGTGAGCTGAGGGACATTTGGTACATGGCCTTTTGGCCTTGTTCTTCATAAACTGACATGAAAACAGGCGTCTTATTCATTATGGGATGGTGCAAACTGATTCAGCCTGGGTATCAGGTTTGTGGCCTGAACAGTAAAGCAGATGGTGTAGCTCCCCAAACACTCTGCTAGTTGCATATGCAAAGTTTCTCATAAATCTCAAACTGTAAAGATGGAGCTGAAAAAAGCAGCATGAGCATGAAAACTGCTTATTAGCCATTCATAAAAACTTGGCATAGGGCTTCAGTTTGCTGCCAAGCAACACAAATCACCATTTCCCCACTTGCCCCAGGGCAAATGGGTGTTCTAGCTGAAGTGTTGAGGCTGCCTGTGTGTTTTCCATTGTAGATGTCATGTTTCATTTGCCTATGACTATTTCAGAGGTTCACAATTGCTGCTGGGCAGTCAGCAGTGAATTATTAAAACACAGATCACCCCAGCTAGAGATTTCCTCAGAATTTGATAACTGCCAGCCAGCATAGGGTTGACTCCTGTATCACCTACAGATACTCAGTTTCTCTTGGGGAATCACTGCTCTCCCAGAAGAAACCACAACTGTACACGTGTTCACGATTTTTTTTCCCAGAGCAAAAATGGCTGCTCCAAGAGAAAATAACCTGGGAACAACCAAAGTTAAATAACTCCTAGGGAAGTTTCTCTTGGGAGACCAAATATCTGCACATATTCTCTTCTGAGAGAAACCATAGCACAGTCTTCCAGCATCCCAGGGTGCTTTGCTCCCCACCCCTACCCCCAGCCCCTCCTCTAGGGAAATGGTTCTTGAGCAAAGCACTGTGGGATGCTGGAGGAGTACAGTGGATTCTCTCAGATAGATGCCATAGAAGAAGTATTCTTTAGAGAAGGCAGTAAGCCAAGAGGATTACTCTGTGGTTCTCCATTGGCAGAGGGCCTACAGGGGACCACAGGAACACAGCATGTTAGAGCTGCAGGCTCAGTCATGAAAAGAGTTAATTGATTTTAGTTTCAAATTTCTACGGAAGAGTTGTAACAAACAATTATTTGTAGACCAATGAAAGGGCACCCTTGCTGTTCTGCTTATATCCTGTATGAAAAGCTGCAGTTGCAACTCTTGGATACTGACTCCTAATAGGCATCACTTTACTGAAAGTGTAGGTTTTTAGTCAATTAACAAAGAGCTGCTATCATATGAATGGCTGCTCTGTTATGGATTTAATTTTTCTCATTATGATTTAAATAATTAACCAAAGTGGTTCTGATTATTTTATTAATATCAGAATATCCCAATGTTTATAGCTAACCTTTATTAGGCCATGAGCATGCACAGCATTTGGGTGCTGTTGCTAAAGTGTATTTTACACATACCAGATCTAAAATGGTAGTTGCATAGTGCAGCTGACACCTAGACCAACATCATATTTTCTCTTTCCATACCATGGTGCAATCTTGGGCTGTCTCCAGACAAGCCTGGTTGTGTGGTATGTGGTGACACAGATCTGTTTGCGGCGCCACACACTGCACACTCAGGTGTTCTCTGCACTGCAAGGTAGTGGGGGGGTTGACCCCAGGAGATCCTGGGGGTAAAAAAAAAAAAACACACAAAAAAGAAGCAAGGTGGTGCATGCAGGGGCAGCGCACGCTGCTCAAACTGGAGCCTGGCAGCATTATCACAGCTACAGCCCCCAGGAATCCAGGTAAGGCTGCTGGGGTCAGCACCATTACTGATCCCACCCTTCCCTACCCCATCTGGGGTAACCTGCCATGTGCCAGAGGGTGCATGGCACAGGCATTCCCTGGGGACAAGTAGCAGCTGCATAAGATGTGCCACTACTTCTTGTCCCCGGGGAAACAAACGTCCATGCTTGTGTGGACACAGCCTTTATGTCTAATAGAAGGCTCTGGGCTTCAGTGGCTTTCGGACATAAATAACTGAAAATAAGAAAACTGCAGCTTCCAGGTCAAAATTGCTCCCAGTCCCAGGAATCCTGTTTGCAGTCCTGTCTCTTGTAGACTCCTTGTTTGCCTGGCAGTTCCTGGTTAGATGAGTGTTCAGGAGGAGGGTTAATCTTTTGGGCAGGGTCTAGAACTCCTAGCCTTGAGCAAACATTGTGTGAACACACACCATTGCAAGGTCTTTATAGCAAACATTGATCATGTGCTTATTCAAAATCTCAGGCGTTGCAGGAGAAATTCGCCTCAGCCAGGAAGGCAGTTCACCAAAAGAAATTGGATTTTTTTCCTCTCATTGTGTCCATGCCATTTTAAGATGGGTTGAGTGTTCTCCAAGGATTGGCATCTGGCCTTAAGAATCATTTTTTTTTTTTTGTGGGGGGAGCTTTCTTAAGATTAAATAAGTTTCAAGATTAATTCTCTTTTATGTGACCCTGAGTCTGTGTGTGAGTCTGTCAGCATCAGCACTGAAGGTGAGAAGCAGGGTTGCACTGTACCTTTTATTTCTTCTTTTCGACTTAGTTTCTGAAGTCTTAAGTGCATAAGGCATTTCTTGCACTTCTTAAGTTCCTATTATATTGTTGCTGAGTGCTGTTTAATGGCTTTTTGGTTTCACTTCATAAGTAATTGCATTTCAGTGGTAGATAAACAACTTTCTGAATAGAGTTTACACATTTTTGTTTTTTGGAGGGTGTATTTTTTTAACAGTTTTCATAGTGATTTTTATACCCTTGGGATAAAAGAATACAGATGTATGTACACTAATTACAAATCTTTTATTATAGAAGCAAAAGATCCAGGTTTATTTTTGTTTGATCTTTTCTGTGCTAGAGTTTGAAATTATTTTAGCAGGTATTAGACGGGATTAATAATCTTCCTGGGGATGTAGTCTTTCTAGGGAGTTAATTGCTGATCACCATTTAATACAAGATCTGTGCATCTTGTTACCTGGAAAAACAAATACTGCCTCCAATTTTGTGTATGCACATTGAAGACACTGGGCCTGATTTAATGATTATTTCATTTTCTTTCTGGTGTAACACTACTGATGATTAGAGTGCAATAATTTTGTAATCAGTCAGACCCAGGAACTCAAGTTAGAATTTGTCCCATTTGCTACATTTAATTTATATGAAAGGAATAAAGAGATTGATAATTAAAATTAATTTGCTTTATTTTTAAACCAAAGTAAACAGATTTCCCTGTATTTACCACCATGATTCCTAATGGCAACATCTAACTGCTCTCCTCCTCCTGCCACTGTCCAATTTTGCATTTAAAATAAAGAAACTTAGAGGCAAAATAGGTACTAAGGCAAACCACATGTATCCCCATGTAACTTCAATCCTTACGTTGATTATTTTTTTTCTGTCTAACACATTAAGTAATCCTCTCTGACTTTACAAGTAACTGTATGCCAGAATTTTGGAGGAAGGTAATCCCAGTAATTAGTGGATGGACTTTTGAGTGCTGAACTCAGAACTTCACCATGTGGGGTCAGTTGCTTTCTATGCACCAAACTCAAAGTCATCGGCTGGTAAACAGTTTAGAGTGCTGGTGTCTCTGAATGATTGATTTTGTTCAGTGTTGGGAAAGCGTTCTTGTTAATACATTTACAAAAGCATTTGCAAGGATTTTTACTGATTTTTTTTTTTTTTTTTTAAATATATTCTTCACCCTTTTTGCAGCCAGATAATTCTGAGACCTTTATAAGCCATGTAACTAGAATTGTAAATGATCTCTTTTTGGATATTCCTTTTTTCTTTGCTTATCCTGATTTATGTTTCAGTCTGTGGTTGCATGTTTCTGTTACATTTTCACTAAACTGTCGCTCCAGGCTTTTTTTCAAGGCAGGTGCTTTCATTGTGATATCATGTACAGTTAATTTATTTAAAGGGAGAAGATTTTGGTCAAGATAATTCATGGTAATGTCAAGGTCTGCCCCTCCCCACCACAAAATAGAATTTAGCCTTTCTACAAACTCTTGCATTTAAGCAGATAAAGAGTTTTACGGGAGAAGAATGGCAAAATCCACATGTTCATATTTTTACGCTGAGGAATATCAAAGATCCAATGGCATTTTGTCAGGAGCAAGTTGTTATTCCCTAGGTTGTGGACAATGTGGGATATCTGCATCTTTAAATACAATTACAAGCAGTCCTCAATGTACGATTGTTTGAGTTATGACAAACGGCACTCATGACCTTTGTAAATTACGACGTTATTTCGAGGTTCTGACGGGGTTTCAACTTTACGATGCTGGACACAGATGCCTCAAGCTGGTAAATCTGTTGTGGTCAGGTGTGGTGTGGCAGATCAGTGCCCCTGCTGCGAGGGAGGGATTGGGGCTGGGACAGGGGCTCCCCAGCGGGCATGGAGGCACAGGGAGGGGGTGGGGCAGCTCCTACCACTGTGTGCTGCTGGTATGGAAGGGCATGGAGGGGGCATGTGTCCCCGGATCTGTGTGGGTCGGATGGGGCTGGGGCTGCACCAGGCTGCATTTGGGCTAGCAGTGGAAAGGGGGCTATGCCCTCCTGTCACTCACCTGGCTAGGGTGGGGCAGAGCCATTGCATTACCTCCAAACAAGTGGCACGCAGCGGCCGGAGTCGCCCTGGCCTCCCCGCACCTCCCAGCCCCACCCCACCCCGGCTGGGTGAGCTGAAGTAGGGCATTTGGGGGGGGGAATGACAAGTACCCCCGGATATGTGCGGGGAGGGCTGCGGGGGCTATGGGGAATTCTAGGGTGTCAGCAGCCCCCTCCGTAGCCCTTGCTTCGCCACCGACCCCACCCTGATCCGGGGGCATACTCCCCCTTCCCCCATGCCCTGCCACTACCATTCATCCAGCTGGATTTGGAGCAGGGCGAAGCCACGGCTTGTCTGGGAGGCGAGGTTGTCTCTGGTCGCTGTGTGCCACTTGTCTGTAGGCAGCATAGTGGCTCTGCCCTGCCCTGGCTGGGCAAGCAGCAGGAGAGCATAGCCCCCTTCCCAGCGCCTTCTAGCACCCACCTGGAGTGCAGCCCCCACCCTGCCCACCCCACACAGATGTGGGGGCACATGCCCTCCCCCCCTGCCCTCCCAGACTGGCGGGGGGAGCAGCGGTGAGAGCTGCCAGACAAACAGCTCCCAGACTGGAGGTGCGCAGCGGTGAGAGCTGTCCACCCTGTCCCTGCACTCTTGCTGGGCATGCCTTGCCCCAGTCCCTGTCCTAGCCACAGCCCCAATCCCTCTGTTGCTTCGGGGGCGTTGATCTGCACCCCCCAAGAGACTTACCAGCCGGAGGCAGCTGTGTCGAGCGTGGTAAAGGAACCAATCCCTTATTTATAACATTCTTCCTATGGGAAAAATTAGTTTGGAGTTACGACGTTTCCGCTTAAGACGTGGTTTTCAGGAACTGATTGCATCGTAAGTCTCAGGACTGCCTGTATAATGGTTAACATGCCTTGGGATGAAGATGCTGCATAAACTAATGTTGATCTATGAATGAAAATATGCACATTACCCACAAATGCCTGTGACTGCTCTATGCTGCAGCACTCAACATCTTTGGTAGAACTTGGAGTGTGTTTAAAAGCAAGGAAGAGACTGTCTTTCGTTAATGTGAAAATAGTTTAATTGAAAAACTGTATGTTGCAATCCCTGTGGGCATGTCTACATGTGCCATTATGGGGCAGCAGTAAACTGTGGAGTTGGTTTCTCTACAGTTTATTGCTCCCAGAAGCTCCCAGGCACAAGTCTGCATGTGTACCTGGACCTCCTCAGCACACTGAATCGAATCACAGCACCCCCAACTGGCAGGGGACCCAGGGGTGAGGGGTCAGCCTGCCATCCCAGGGCTGCTCCGACCAGGCTCAGTGTGCTGTGAAGGGCATGAGGGTGCTTCAGTTGGGGGACTAGTCAGTAGGCAGCCCGGGCACTGATGCACCCTCTTGCCCCCACCAGCCAGTCAGTGTCTACACGTGCACTGTTGCACATGAAAAAATTCTGCATCAGGGTAGTATTTGTACCCTACCACAGACTTTTCTTGGCATAGGGTTGTGAAGAAATGTGATTCCTAACTAACAAAGCTGTGATGACAGAAGCCCTCCATGTAGAGGCTGTCGTACTAGCCTTAGTTGTGCTTTGCCACGATGTCTTGTTTTGCTGGGGGAAGGAGAGTTGTAGAGAGAACTGCCTCAAGACCACTGGCCAGAAATGAGACTGAGTGGGCAGACTAAACTCCTCTTGCACACATCATTAACCAACAAAGACTTTTTATACCTTGGATTATTCCTGTTTGCAGCATTGATCTCTCTTCTCTGTATAGTGTCATGTTAAAATGTTTTCACTCCTTTTAGCCTGGGCTAACGTAGGCTGTGTGGCAACTGCATGCTGTAGTTTGCATCAGCTTATACCAACTTTGTTCCATGTAGCTGTCAAGCTCGGGGTCCTGCATTCTCTTCAGTCTCTACAAAGCTATGTAAATAACTATTAGGGCTTGTGTGAAATTTCACCGGCTATTTCAATTTGACACTGTTTCGTTTCAAGCTCAAAACAGCGAAATCAAATCGAAATGAAGGGCTTCGAAACAGCCTCGAAACAAAACAAGGCTAGTTGAAACATTTCAAAAGTTTCTAAACGTTTTGAGTTTCGAAGCCAACAGCGAGGTGGTGGGAGACAGAGGAGAACCAGGGCTGTGCTTCCAGCAGCAGCCGGGAGCACAGCCCTGGCTCTCCCTGTCTCCTGCTGCCGGGCTGCAGGAAGCCGATCACAGTGCAGGGGAAGGGAACTGAGCCCAGGCTCAGTTCCCCTCCCAAACGCTGTGATCAGGCTGGGGAAAGAAACTGAGCCCAATCACTCAGTTCCTCTCCCCAGCCCTACGATCGGGCTGGGGATGGGGAGTCAGCCCAGCTCGCCTGAGTTCCTTTCCCCAACGTGATGGTTGCGCTGGGGTTGGGAAGTCAGTCCAATCTAGCGCTGGGGAGGGGAACTGAGCAATTGGGCTCAATTCCCTTCCCCAGTCCCAGGTGGCAGCACTGGCTTCCCTCCTTCATCTGGCAGGCAGATCAGGGCCCACATCCCCAATATGCCTGCCAGATGAGAGAAGCTGTTTCAAGCTTCCCCATTGTGGCTAATAGGCGAAACATCAAAACAGTGTTGAAACAGCCATACTGTTTTGACAAAGCAAAACGGAACAGCTGTTTCGAATCTAAATGAAATCCGAAACAAAACACTGTTCTGTGGAACCCTCGAAACTCAAGTTGGAACAGAACGGTGCCGTCCTAATAACTATGATATTTAACATGATTAGATAAGTGCAAGGTGCAAATTTTCTAGTAGAGCTACATCCCCAGTAGGAATCTGTAGAACAATAGGAGCCAATCTTTTGGCAGGTGTGCTACAAATTAGCTCTGCACCCTCCCCAACTGGCATGACAGTCTGCTTCCCCTGTCTGTCCTGTCATTTTGCTTTCTGCTTCCCACCCTGTGCTCCCTGCTTGATCTACTGCTCTGCTTCCTGCCCTATCTGCTCTTGTGCCCCCTCCCCAATCTGTCATGTGCCACATACAAAGCTTGCCCATCCCTGCTGTAGAATAAGCCAAGTAGCTTAGTTGTCTGTTTGGAGTGGCTTAACTTAGGATGCCATACCTGTGTAAGCCACCTGCTAACAAGATGCTTCAGTGTATTGCAGTGTGTAATGTTACTCTCTCTTTCTCTTTGCCAACTCCTTAATTGGATAGTTCGTTTAGCTTAAAAAAACCCCTCTCTTCACATTTTTATCCTTGAATGAGTAGCTTGATGGCTGTCCCCTAATACAACAAACATGAAAGAAAGTCACAAGATAAATTGTGTAAAAATAATGTCAGATTGTTTTCTATTGTTAGCTGGGAGTGAGGACCTGCTTTCTATAACATCTGAAAACTTCTGAGGGTTTTTTGTTTGTACTGGTTGCTTATTAGACAAGCCAAGGTCAACTTCCTGCTCCTTCTACATGTTGGGTAGCTCATGCATAGCCAGCCACTGTAGACCATGGTCAGAGTGGCAGCCCTTGTGATTTCAGCTGTATCTTGTGCTGTAGTATCATACGTTAGTAAATAATTGTTCATTAGTGCAGTGCTTGGAATGCTTCCTACCTGCTCTCTGGGGAGCTAGCCATAGCGTGACACGGAAGGGTGGCCATGAGAAGAAAGCTCCAAGTTATAGTACTTTAGGGAGCACTCCAGTCTCTGCTCACAATGCCAGGAAAGGGGAAACGAGGCTGGGATTCACTCCTGGGGTCTGCCTTCATATCCTGTGCTGGTCTCTGTATCTTGAATTAGCTTCTCATGAACAAACATTCACCATATTTTAAGTACCCTTGCCTTTTCATGAGTGCTGCTCTCCCCTTCTATCAGCCTCACAGCTATAAGGGAAAGAAGTAACCTGTGTGAGTATTTTCAATGCCAGTCTCTGCCACTTCCTGGGAAAGCCATGAGCAGCTGCAATGAAGATTGATCCCAAACCAGTATTGCTGCTCTTTCCAAAATTTGGAGTGACACAAGGCTCTGGATAGTCATGAGCAGCTGCTGAGACAGTGGAGGTATCTTCTACTGACTGAGGA
>NW_005842500.1:568450-591811 GCF_000455745.1 Alligator sinensis | reverse complement strand
ACATTTAGAATGTCCTTCATATGCACCTAGGCTAGAAATTTTATTTTCCTAAGTATCAGATCTCGAATACTTCCAAGACATTTCACTTGCTTATAATTGATGAGCCAGGTTTCTCCCTCATCACTATAAGCATAAGCTGTCAAACGTTCCTTTCTTAGGAAGTAGGTGGGATGCAAACTATAGGGCAACTATTTAGCTAATAGGCAATATTAAGCCAGCACTGCAACCCATTGTGAAGCATTCTCCTTTTCTTGGGTACTCTGTCATCATTTAATTGATAATGAGACTTATATAGGACATTTTTGTAACATGAAGGAACCTATAGGATTTTACAAATAGTTAATAAAACTGGACAACACCTTTGTGAATTACACACCTCAAAAAATTCTGGATGCAGGCATCTTGGCCACGGTCTTGCAGTGAATACATGACTGTCAGAAGCAAAGTTCAGGAGACCTAATTCTTAGTGCTGTGCTCTAACCATTAGATTTTTCTCCTCCCGCTATGTTCTTACAAAGTTAACACCAGGGGACTGACTGCAGACATATGCTTTATGTAGCACTGAATCACTCCTACTGTAAAATGGATGCATTTAGTAGCTTCAGTCTTAATACAGGTGTGAATAAAGGCAGCAAAGTTCAGGAACTGCCCGTCTTATGTTTGCAGTGGCCTGCAGGCAGTGATCATCCAGGAAGCTATCTATAACCTCTGGTATAAATATGAGGACAGTGTTGAAATGGTGCGTGTGTTTTATTTCAAATAGCAGAGGTAAACTCCTAGCATGATAGTTTACATGATTATATTTAAATATGATAACAACAGTCTGATGTTAGATTTGCAGCAAAGTTCTGGTGTCTGTTCGGCTAGGGACGCACATTCAAAAAGCCCGAGCCTAAATTGATTCAGTCTTTGCAAGTTAGTCTAACCTGCAGAGTGAACCAGTTTGCAAGTGGATAGATGTTCAGCACATGCCTGCAGTGGCTCAAGCCAGAAGCCTGGGGGCGTTATGGCAGCCCTCCCTTCCACAGGGAAGCTGAACTGAAGAGGGGGCGGGGGGCATGGGCAGGCCTACTCCACTGGCTCCCTGACAGCTGGGAACAATCCTGGCACACCGGGCTGCCCAGCCCCAGAGGGGAACTCTTCCTCCTCCCTTTCCCCCACTGCTGCAGGGCCAGGAGGCAGGCCCTATTTGTTGCTGGGGGGCTCTTCTCCATCCTCCCCTGCCGCCACTGTGGGATGTTGAGGGGGGCTCTGTGAGGCTACCTCACCCCAGAGGGGGACTCTTCCCCCTGTTTTTCTCCCATTGTTGCAGGGGGGAGGGCTCTGGGATGCTGCCCAGGCCCAGAGGGCAACTCTTCCCCCTACTCCTCCCCACCTCCTCTTCCTTCCCCCAGAGGGGCAGTGGGAGCGCAGAGCTCCGCTGGGCAGGGTGTGGAGGTGGGTGTGTAGGGACCCCCACACACTCCCCCCATAGCATGCAGCCCCTGCTGCCTGGCAGCAGCAGCAGGCAGGGACACCAGGGCACTCGTGCCTGATGCAGGCACAGCTCTGGCCAGCGCTGTGTGAAGGAGGGAGCAGAGCTTGCCTTATCCCCAAGGCTGTGCTCTCTCCACCTGTAGCTCCAACACTCACAGCAGAGGAAGCCTCGCACTGGAGTCTGCTGTCTCCCCCACTCCCGGCTGCGCAGTTCTTGCACTCTGCTAGGAGTGGAGGGAGCTCTGCCCCTGCTTCCCCACAGAGTCCAGCATGGGGCTTCCTCCCTGGGAGTATGGAGCTGCAGGCACTCAGCGTGGAGCCCTGGATTAGAGGCAGCCAGCACTGCCTCTACTCAACTCTGCGCAGCCTGCCTGGCAACTTCTATCCCCCAGGCTCCACACTGCGCACCTGCAGCTCTGCACTCTCAGTGAGGAAGTCCCATGCTGGACTCTGCCTGGAAGCAGGGGCGGGGCTCCCTCCACTCCCGGCAGAGTGCGGGGACTGCACAATCGGGAGCGGAGGAGACAGCAGGTTCCAGTGCAGGGCTTCCCCTGCTGAGAGTGGTGGAGCTGCAGGTGCAGGGAGCAGAGCCTCGAGCATAAGGCAAGCTCTGCTCCCTCCTCCACACAGCACTGGCCAGAGCTGCGCCTGCATCAGGCACGAGCACCCTGACATCCCCAGGGAAAAGTTCCCCCCAGCATGGAACAGAGCCCCCCTCCCCACCCTGTAGGACAACCAACCCAGCATGACCCCGTTAAGGTGAAGGGGGCAGGGAAAAGGGTTCATTCCTTCCTGCGTTCCTTCCCTCCAGCTAGGGTCTGCCAGTTCCAGGGGCCACCACTGCAGCCCCCTCCCCTCTGCTCCCCAGCAGACAGGCTGACCCTGGCTGCAGTGGGGGAAGAGTGGAAGCAGGGAAGAATTAACCCCCTCCCTGCCCACTTTGCCTTAACGGAGCCATGCCAGATGGTGTTTCTGCTAGGGCCAGCCCCTGCTTCGGCTAGAGAGCGGACGGTAAGGGCCAGCTCTGCTATGGAGCAGAGAGCCCCGCCCACCCCAGAGAGCATGGTGGGATGGTGGGGGTATCTGGTTTATCTTAAACCAGCAAGGGTCTGGGACAGACATTGCATAAATCAGTTTGAGCCAAATCAGTTAAGCCTGTCACTAAATTCAACCAGGTTTATCTCAAACTGGTTTTGGCCATTTTCAAACTGGTTTATGTGCACTGAATATCTGTTTTATTACAGATTTAAACTGTTTTCTGATCACTTAAGCCGGTTTATGTTTAATGTCTGTTCCTAGCCTTCATGTGCAGAACTGCCAGTGTCAGCAGTTGTATAGGGCCAGGAAGAAGACAGCAAGCCAGAGGCTGTGTGACTTGGTGATATGACTGCTAGCCTGGATGGAAGGGGGACCTGGAGTCTCACCTGGAATCTTGTTCCCAGTGTGGCAGAAAGGTTCCCATTGCCTTGCCCTCTATCCGTTTTAGCCAATGCCTATTAAATTCAACTTGTAGTGGCTTAGCTTCAAATGGAATACTGGAAAGGGGACTGGGTAATGCCTGACCTGTGTTGTGGTGGCTAGAGCACTGTGCTGGAAAGTCAGATAAATGCAGATTCTAACTCCCTCTGGGCAAGAAAAAGGGCTTAGACATGGTGCCAGTTAGACATCCAAAGGGAAGTAGAACTCCACTTTTAAGTGACCTAGTTCAGACCTCTAGAAAGCAGCAGACTGTGTCAGATTGCTTCTCTCTTAATAGTTCTCATAGGCTAAGTACAGACAGTCAAAAAGCCCAAGGCTGAATCGATTCAGTCTTCTCAGGTTAATCTAAGCTGAATAGATTGAACTGATAAGCAAATGAGCAGGCATTTACTTTTGATTCTGGAAATATAGCCACTTGACTGCAGGGGCCCAGGTCAGAGGCTAGGGGGTGTTAGAGCACACCTCTCTGCTCAGCTGGAGCAGACAGCTTGCGCCAAGTCTAGCCTGCCCACCCTACAATGGAGGGTTTGTGAGGGAGATGCAAAGCATCCTGGGATGCTGGGGGACTGTGAGTTAACTTGAATCTGGAGGGGATCTCGGACAGAAATTCAATAAACTGATTTAACCTGAATCAGTTAAGTCTGATACTGCATCCATCCAAGTTTATCTTAAATCAGTTTCATCCATTTTAATAATGGTTTATGTGCACTGAACTTCTGTTGTGCTACAGATTTGAGCCGGATTCCACTTATACTGGTTTATGTATAATTTAATCTCTAGCCCTCAAGAGCATAAAATAGAGTTTAAAACAGTTTATAGGCTCAACTCTCACAGTGCCCTGGAAAGGACCTTGTAGTCCAGTCTCCTGCTCAAGACAGGATCATCCCTGATTAAACCACCCCAGTCTGGTGTCTGTCTAACCTGCTCTTGAAAATTTCCAGGGGTGGAGATTCAAGGTGTTTTATCAGAGTGTTTAAACTTCATGCCTAATTTGAAAAAAGGGAAGACATATTTTACAAATTGAAATTTATTTTTTAAATGGCCGGTCAATTCAGATCCTGTCACAGGGTACACAGTTAAATAATGTTTGTCTTGTAGAGAAGCTGTTGTGGAAAAGAACACTTATTAGGGAAACTCCCTTGTGTATTTGGGGATCAGATTAAAGATGCATTTTTGATTCATGGTACCTGAAAAATCTGGGTGCTTCATCTCTGAGCACAGTAGCAAATTTTTCATGCCAAACCTTTGAGATGCTTATCTTGCCCTTGTGATGTTTTGAAATTCAGAATTGCACTTGAGGTTCTGTGTTGCAGTCATTAATTTGTGAAATCTCAAGAAATAAGGTAGCTGCAAAAAATGTATCAGAACCATGAGAAAATGTAAGTAGTATGTTGTACTGCATTTAGCAAACGAATCAAACTGCAGGAAACGTAGCAAAACAAGGAGGGAAAGGTATATTCCGTAGCTAAGAAATGCTTGAACCTGGGAAAAGTGCCAGGAGAAGAGATAGGTTAGAGAGCGTGCAGGGTGTTTTCCTGGCTTTTTGCCAATAGCAAACAAATCATTGACTTGAAAGAATCAACATGTAAATGTTCAGGGTGACCTTGACATTGTAAATGGATAAGTAAATTCAGCACATAGTGTGCACCATGTTAAGATGGTTGAAAGTTTCACATACTGAATTAAATATATATTTTCAGAGTCTACAGTTCAATGGAACCTGGAACACTCTATAATTGTAAATGCATATAAAAAGAGTATACATACTGTGCACAGCCTAGAGAGTATTGTAAATACTGAGATTGTGCAATTAAATATGATACCCAGGTTAGACTTAAGGACTGAAAGCATTTTTTTTAAACAAAGCCAATCAGATAAAAATTCAAACCACGCTACAGGTACATGGATAGATTTTTATAAACAGTCCTAAAAATAAACAGTCCTAAAAATTTACATTTTAAGTGATTCCAGCTGTTAAGCTATGTAAGTTGGAAAAGCAGTCGCTTTGGTGCAGATAGCGGCAAGGAGCCTACCGCTGTTAATCACGATCGAAGACCTGGCATGTATGATTAATACAGTCATCTTTAATAGAATATTTCTTTGTTTTGTTTGATCTATATTATTGTCTAATTTGTGTCACAAATAATTCAAATAAAGTATCTTATTGTTGCTGTTTTAGCAAGGAAACACAATGAAAAAGCAAGGAAGATAATAATTGATTTTGAAAATGCAGCAGAATTCTCTGTTAAGTTACTCAGTGTTGGCAAGTACAGAGGTATAGGAGGCTCTTCAGCCTACCCATCATCAGGGATGCTGGTTTTCCCTAATAATAAAAAATTGAAAATTCTCTGATTAAAAAAAAAAAAAAAAAAGAAAGAAAGAAAATTCTCTGATAAAACCCCCCCAAATCTGTGATTAAATTTGAAAATGCAGCAGAATTCTCTGTTAAGTTACTCAGTGTTGGCAAGTACAGAGGTATAGGAGGCTCTTCAGCCTACCCATCATCAGGGATGCTGGTTTTCCCTAATAATAAAAAATTGAAAATTCTCTGATTAAAAAAAAAAAAAAAAAAGAAAGAAAGAAAATTCTCTGATAAAACCCCCCCAAATCTGTGATTAAAGTGAAAGCCATCACCCCCCACCCACAGCTCCTGCTCCCCCAACTCTCCTGGGGGCCCTCAGCTGCCACAACTATGAGGCCAGGGACCCAGGTCCATACCCACTTCCCCTGGCAGAAGGCAGCTGCTGCAGCAGAGCAGAGCCCGGCTCCCCACCCTGCTGCCTGCTGCTGGCCCGTTGTGGGCTTGGGTGGAGGGGGGACTGCTCTCTGCTGTGGTGCACACTCCCGGGGGTCAGGAGGACCCATGTCCCCCACATATTTGCTGTGCATTGGTGGACTCTTGCCCTGCTGCCCTCCCCTGGTGCTTCTGCAACCCTGTGCTACAAATAACAGAACTGAGCAGGAAGCTGCCTGCCACTGTGACCTCCATGCTGTCCTGGCAACATGTCCCCTGCCTACACAGCTGCATCAGGAGTGGCAGCACAGGGTTGCATGCAGGGGATGCGGGCAGCACAGAGCTCGCAGTGGCAGGCAGCTTCCCACATGGCTCCACTCTTCCCTGCAGCACCAGGTCACACACACTGCGGCGGCCCCCCCCCCCCCGCTTCCTTGGTCTGCACGCAGCAGTGGAAAACCAGCCCTGACCCCCTGGACGAGCTGCTCACAGCCCCGTCCTGCTCCCTGCCAGGGCCCTGCAGCCGCGCATTGCAGCCCCAGGCCCCAAGTCCTAGGCACTGCCTGGCTGGGCAGCAGCTCCAACCCCAGCCATTCTGCCCAACTTCCTCCCTCCCTATGGGGGCCTCAATCCCCCCATCCCTCAACTTAGCTGTTGGAGCTGCTCTCCAGGCTGCCTGGCAGCCATGGGCATGGACGTGCACATGGCACCCCATGCCTGACTGTCCTTCTTCCACTACCTTCAGCCCCTTAGAGGCTGGAACTCTGCCAACTTGCAGAGGAGTCATCGGAAAACTGCAAAATCCGCAAGTCTCTCTAGTAAAATGAAAAATCCGCGTTTGCCTCCAGTAAAAGGTTAAAATCCGTAGTTTACTCCAGGTTTTTTTAACTCCGTGGGAAACAGAAAACCTGGATCTCTGCCCATCAGGATGACCAGTAGTTAATCAGGCAACTGAAAGAGGAACATTCAGCAAATCTCTTCTCTACTTGAAAGACTTCACTGTTGAGGGTTGTTTATATGTTTATTATTAATTATTTACTGCTTGTAGCACTTGGTGAGTTCTGGGTACATTTTTCCAAGCCCTGAGAACATCTGTCTTAAAAGACAGTTTGTGAAAAGGATTGAGAGCTTCCTACACTGCTCAAAGCTTACTCGCTTTTTACCACTGGAATGAATGGAAGTTGAGGATGTCTGTCACATCACAGGAGGCATTTGGCATCTGACAGATTTGGTACCCAGGTCTCACTGTCTAGAGGATGCATATGTTACACTTCCATTCTTTCCCATTTTAAAGTCTCCAAAGCAGCTTATTTCCAGAGATTGTGGAAAGGACACGTACCAAGTCTATGCATTTTTGTGTGTCTAAGCAGTTTCCTACTTTTGATAAACAATGCATTTGAAAAAGTCCAGGAGCAGTGTCTTAGATTTTTTTTTTCTTATATGAAAAGTAGTGAGGCTGCTACCTCATCCAAGCATAAATTAAACCATTCACGAGTATTTGGCTTTCAGAAATGATATTGATTTGGTTGGTCTGAGTTCCACCTTTGTTTACCCTTACTTCACTGTTTGCTGCTCTGTACTGTACATGCAAATCAGAGGCAGAGAGATGAATGAGAAAAACCTACTTCTTAATGAGTTACTAAGTGTTCATATGGTTTTAAAAAAACTCACATACACACGAGGGGCAGGACAAAGTCTAAAATGTTCCATGTTTTTCTATTGCCATATTATTTCTTGTTAACATTTAATTCATCCCTGAAAGCTCACAGGGCACTTTAATTCTTAGTCTCTGTTAATACAAAATGAAAAATAATTACAGAAATTAAATATGCATTTCCTATGGAGCAAATTTAATTATAATTAGAACTTACTCCAACATATATGTTATTGAAGTGTGAGAGAGTTATTCATCTTGCCTACTCTTTTCACTATGAAGTAATTATTTAATAATTATATTCATCAGTTGATTATGAGGAAATCTCTTTACTTTCATAGGGCCCATGTCAAAACCCTAGATCCACCAGCCTAGAAATCCCAATTCAAATGTGGAGGATTTGAGTTCCTTCTCTAACCTTCATGACAAATGTCAACAGTGTTGGGTAAACAGTCTTTCTCTTGCTGTAGAAACTTATATGTGAAACAGTAGGGATTTGTATATGGATTTTGGCTTACGCTGGTAATGTCCATTATGTTTGGAATAATGGTCAAAACATGCGTAAAATCATATTATGACGCGTTATATTTTGGCAATGGACTAGATATGTGGGTAAGATTGTTTGGTCTGCTGTGAGTTATAGTTGTGTAAATGCAGTAGTGCTTTGTGAGTCTGTCATTGTATTATCCAACCACATCTTTGAAGATAAATGTATTTATAAACACCAAACAACCACTGTGACTATCGTGTCAGTGTCACTGAGCACAAAAAGCTATAATGGAGACAGAAATACCAACATTTGAAATAAATTCATTTTGCTTCTAGAGGTGGAAAACACTTTGGGGACCACTCTCTAGTGATGGAAAGAAGAGGAAGACTAGAGACACATTAGCATTGTTTTCAAGTTTAATGATAGGTTGAATACCACTGACCCTAGATGATTCGCTGTCCCATGGGCTGAATGTGGTGTCCAAAGTCATGCAATGTAGCCTGGGGGCCCCTCATGAGTCTGGAAATTTGGTGGCAGGGGTGCAGTGGCGTGCCAGTGTTAGTTGCCATGGTTCCTGGAGCTCCCCTGCTGCTAAATTTCTGGACCTTTGTGGAGCTCTGCAGGCTAGGTGACATGGCCCTGTGCTGGCATGCAGAGTCAGGGTGTGGCAGGATCCAGCTCATAGAGGTGGTCTGTGACCCAGTCCGGCATGCAGGGCTGGGCCAGCACAGTGGATTATCCCTATCCACTGCCCATATGCTGGTTCAGGCCCATAGACTGGTTTTTGACAGGTTGGTGGGTTTTTTTGTTTTTTTGATGAAGAAACTTCACACTGTAAAACATAAAGGCAGCCACGTTCATTAGCAAGGAAGCCATTAACCTGATCCCTGTGTTGGCTTGTTTTTTTCAGACTTCCAGCAGTTGTTCCAAAAGTTCATCATTCTGTTGTGACAAAGTATCACAGTAAGTATTTCTTTAGCATTTGGGTTGTACTATCACAGTCCTGTGATGCTTTCTTGAATTGGTCCAATGTAGGGCATGTCCTTCCAAGCTAATGTCACATTTAAAGACACTTAGTTTATTGTCTTTGAAGGAAAAGTGCATGACATTTTATTTGCAGTGGCTGTAGGATTGATCTGTCATGGGTATGTGAAAGATCAATCCTTTATTAAGCTTTAATGAAACTAATATAAGCACCTTCAGCAGCAGAATATTCTCATTTCTTTTTCATGCTCCTACTTCAAATACAATTTAAATGCACAGGCTGAATAGAAGCCTATTCTTTATTCCCCCCAGTATATAAAGCACAAGTGGCATTTAAATGTTGCACAGGCCTTATGCTGCCTTTTGTAGAAGGAAGTATTTCACCAGAAGTAATCATGAGGCTGATAGACTCACAGCCCAGAAGGCATACACCAAACCAGTGCAGTGCAGGTAGCACTAGTGCAAGATTCTGTCCTACTCTGTCAGCATGCCTCAGTCCACTTTTGGATAGGTTATCATTGCAGGTAAGAAAGAGTTTGCTTTCCGTGTCCAGTTAATACAATGCTTTTTTTCTAAGATCCTTTTATATTATGATCACATTTCTGAATGCTCCCACCTGGGAGATGGTGGGATGAGTACTGCAGGGGAGCCAGACATCTTCTGAGTTCTAGTCCTGCCTTCACGATTGATTCACTGTATGATAAAATAGGGTTAAAAATACAGTAAAAAAATCCTTCAGAAGTGTATTAAAATGTATATAGCACAGGGATTTTCAAATTTTACTTGTAAAATATTGCTGTTTGTATCCCGTACACCCAACGCATCTCTGCATGTATGATTTCTGTGCATCTTTACAGATAATACATAATTTTTCTCCTCGTAAAAAGAAGCTAGAAGCTTCACTAATATGGTTAGGGGCCTTAGGGCTATATTGTTCATCTTAAGATTGAAGCAAAAATAAATATACCTTTATTGGAATATGCATTAATTTACTATATGTTGTTTGCTATAACACACAACAAACTAGGTAAAAAAATATTCAAAAGTTGTTGTTTCATCCCTTAGGATGTTACTGTCAAAGTCTGGTGACGCTATTATTCACTACACATAGACCAATCAGAAGCCCCACCAGATTTATTAAAATTTAGGCACATACCCCTTGGCAAAGAACTGTGTACCCCCTTGGGTTACATGTGCCCCGGTTGGAAAATCACTGATAATAGTGAAAGGGTATTTTTTACTGCTTGTTGACAGCATTTATGAACTGCAGTTTCAAATGAAATATCGGGAGCCATAGATGCCCTTTTATGAACCCAAGTAGAAATTTCTACTCATTACCTTTCTCTTTTTTTCCTTCACTTCTTTCCACTACTTCACCCAAACTGTCACATCTAATTCTTACCAGAAGTGCAGACTTTGATCACGTTATGGAGGAGGGCTATGAACTTGACCTAACTTACATCACGGAGCGGATCATTGCTGTGTCCTTTCCTGCGACCTGTTCAGAGGAAACGTACCTGCACAACCTGCAAGATGTAACCCGAATGCTTAAATCTAAACATGGAGATAACTATCTGGTGAGTGCAGATTCATTCGTTTTAGATACTGACACCAATATGAATCAGAAGTGGTGCTGAAAATACAACTTTATTCCATTTTTACAGCTGCGAGAGACCTGAAACTGGCATAATTTATCTTGCTCAGGCATGCAAGTTGAGTAGTGCAAGACACCTTCCTGTTGGTGGCACTGCAGTATACATTCTGAGTGGCTTGTTTGTACATTTTACAGATGTTGCAATGGAATAGGTTTAGGGATTGTTCTCATGAAACAAAATAAGCCCCCACAAGATCCAGATGCCATACTGCAGAATATGTTTTTTTCTAGTAGCTGGTGAAATCTAGATCCTCAGTGGGATGTCTGCTAGTGTCTTACCATCCTCTCCTACTTGTCACCATTTCTGACTGTGATGTTACCTAAAGGGTAGGTTGTTTGTTAATCTGTTCCATTCAGTTCTTTTTCATTTAAGTTGATTTAGATTGATTTTTCCCTATTATTTATTTTCTGAAGAAAATAAGGTTCTGAGCAAATTTCTAATAAACTCCACATTCAGAATCTTTTATGATGACCAGAACTGTTATTCTCTTACACTGTGTGTTTTCTGATTAGTACATTTAAACTCAGTGGTATGTGCTGCCTCATTCTCTGAGAGCGCTTAAAAACCAGAGCCAGCATTTCTGCTGCTAATTGAACTTATTTTTAGATAGCATGTGCAAACTATTAGAACAGAATCCTCAGCTTCAGGAGGGTAAGCTTGACATAAACAAGCTTGCAATGTGATTCTACCTGAGAAACACAAGCTTTTAGTGCTCATTCATGCACAACTAATGTATACATCCCAACTGCATCATGTACAGGTACTAAACTTGAGCTATGCTTGCAGTGCTGTCTCATGTCCTCTGTATGTCCTATTTAATACATGACTCTGCAGGACTTTTTGGTGGTACACAGCAGTGAAGGATTAATGGCCCTTTCACTTTACTCAGCATTCCAGGTTCAGTCTGTGGGGCATGGGGTCCCCAGCCACTTAGAAACTGGACAACCATTAAGTCATATTATAAAAGTATAATGATACATTCATACTAAATACCATGGTTCGTTCAAACACAAAAACGATAAAAAATAAGCATAGTTTAACGTAATCTGTTGATAGAGATCAAACACAAGAGTTTTAAATCCAATTTGGGGAGATATCTGTATATGACAGTATCCCCAAAAGTCAATCACTATAATTAATGAACCCTCAGACAACATGGTTTTCATTGACTTTAGAAGGTGCTGTTTGGGTGGTCAAACACTTAACGTGTACTTAAGCATGAACTTAAGAGCTTTTCATTAGGCACCCACCTTCAAAAAAAAAAAAAAAAAAAAAAAAGAAGAAGAAAGAAAACCATGACCTGTGAATCTGAGTTTAGGCTGTTGTGTTGTAACTTAAGGTACATTAAATTAAACTTGGTAAGGATAAGTTATTTGTTTATTATATCCTTAGCTGTTCATGTCCTTACTTTTTATTACTTGAGTTTGTAGATAATATGGTAGAATTGATACTGGTATATTCTACGTCTAAATGGAATAAGATTTCCGCTTAGCCTTAATAGTCTTTTTAGACAACATATTTTTAGTTTTGGAGCATTTACTATTTGATCATGTTATGATTTAGAAATCATTTTAAAAGGGAAAATTGTCTTCAATTTATATTGCTTAGGAATATAAGGTGAAGGTGAAGAGGATCATAGAATGGAATAGTTTAGAAACCATACATCCTGCAGCTGTGCAGGAAGTTGCCTAGATGACTGCCCAGGTTCCTTGGAACCTTGTGATTCTATAAATGAGAAAAGTAAACTATTTTATCACTTGCCAAGGTGCTTTCTCTCGGTAAGGATTGAGGCAAGGATGGGGAAGCTTTTACTTCTTCTGGGTGTAAATAGATAGTCTTTTTTCTCCTACGCTACCACCTGCAAAAACTTCATGAGCATTAAACTGATTTAAAGAATATAAAACAGATTCACAAAGTCCTTAACGGTGAATATACTCAGGGACATGGACGGATCTACGATTTTGAAAATAGGGGTACAGATGGTGCCATGCATCTTCACATATAATACATAATTTTTCTCCTGGTAAAAAGAAACTAAAAGATTTACTAATATGGTTAGGGGCCTTAGGGCCATATTATTCAGTTTAAGGTAGAAGCAAAAATAAATTCGGCTTTATTGGTATGTGCGTTAATTTTCTATATAATGCAGAACAAACTAGCTAAAAAAATACTCTAAAGATGTTGTTTCTTTAGGCCTGTAGTCTTTAGAATTAAACGTACATCTCTTTCCGATTCATAACACAAAATCAAGTCTTCTTGAGCATCTTGACAGTGCATCCAGGTATTCACTGAGAGTTATTTCCACCCTTGAGTTAATGTTTTTAGCTAGAGTTAAAAACAGTCAGCAGGGCAGTGAAATAGGAGCTACATCACCAGGAGCAGCTATTAGACAACAGAATTGCAAAAGAAAGAATAGTCTAGTTAGTAGAACATTAAGACCATTAAAAAAGGAGAAAGGGTCACCTGAGGAGTGAAGAGTTTAGAAGGAATCAGGCAGATTATAATGAGCCATGAAGTCAAGAAAATCTCTAACCACTCCCTGAATAGAGCATGCTGCCACTGCCCAGTAGTTTTTTTAAAACTTTGGATGGACCAGCAATCAAAAGGGAGTGCAGCTGTTCTACTGCACCTGCCTGGATCTGTCCCTACACAGGGAAAACACTCATGTCCTTTACATAGGATCTGAATAACTGGGCTCTGTATGCACCACAACAGATAAACTAAAGGAAATTAAATTAATCATCTACTCCTTCCCCTACTTTCCAAGGGCACTGCTACAGTTCAGCAGCTACAAGTAGCCCCTTGTTTTGCACCCTTAATGTAGATGTTGGTGTGTCTTGACCTCAGGCCTCCCATATGAGGCTATTACAAAGCTTAGTGTGCCTGCTGCCCCCACCCACAGTATAAAGCTTTGGTAAGATTGGCATCTCGGTCATTAGTTGAACTACCCCCAAAATCAGGGCCATATTTAAACAATGCTTTAAAATGATTAGAAGTCTGAATTGTATAGAAGGAGTGAGAAATTCTTACTGGATGATGATGATTTCCATATTGAAAACTATTAAAATGTTTTGCTATCCATTCTACAGCATTTTTAAACCAGCCTGTAGAATTCTCTTTAAGGAATATAAAATGCTAAGTTCTCTAGGAATGTTTAATGAATGTGTCATTTCCTCATCAAATTATATAGCTATTTCTATAGAGTAATCTTAATCAAATTATACTGGTTCCATATGATGTTTCTAGTAGGGTTGCCTTACAGGCCTTGTCTGTAAAGCACTTGTTGGTGAGATGTGCAAAGATGATGCCCCACAGCTGATCTAGCAAACTTACAGCTCTCCTAGTAGAAAAAAGCATCTGCTATTCAGGGGAGCTGGTATAACTTGGAGTGGCAGAGATATCCCTGCTGCCAGCATGTTCTCTGGCTGCCTCTGAGGTCTGTGTTGACCATTTTGCTTCCAGTTAAAGCAGCAGCAGCAGTATAAACCCCATGATGTAGACTAGTGGTTCTCACCTGGGGTAACATGGCATTGAGAACTTGCCAGTGTGCTGCAGTGTTGGTGCTGTTACCACTGCCATTGCAGGGTGCAACTGCCCCTCATGCCTCAGTTTCGAGGAGGCACATCAGAGCTAAATCACGAAGAGCTGCTGCAGAAGTGGTATGCCTGCCCGCATAATGTATTGCAGGCAGGCACAACTTTCTACTGCAGCTGCTTCTCAGTTCAGCTCTGACATACCTCCTGAAAACATAGGCACATGGAGTAGTTCCATCTGTCCCCTGTGCCTCTGCCTTTAGGGGATACAGTGCAGGGTCAGATAGGGAAGGACTGTAGCAAAAGCATGAGCTCCTGCCACAGCCACTTCCTGATCTGTCCCTGCAGGAGGTGCATGGCACAGTTCCACCTGACCATAGCAGCAGTGGCAGTGAATATAATATAATTATAATGATTGAATCTGTTACTAAAATATTGATTAATAAAATAATTATAATGTTTATATTATACCATGCATAATATATTTAAATTTGTTTTTTAAATGGGGTGCTGCTAAATTTTGAAAAGTTTTGGGGGGGTGCTATGAATCTAAGAAGGTTAAAAATGACCGAGATAGACATAGCAATAGGTAGGTAAAATAAAATAGGTGGGTCTTGCCTGCAGGTGGTATCGACTTACAGCTTTTTGCATGTGCAAAATATAGTAAACGTATGTGCTTGTGGTTAAATAATTAAGTCGTTCAATGATCTGTCTACTGTACAAATCAACATGTTGGATTAAAGAGCATTTTTGTTTTTTTTACAGTTTAAGGATAGTTTTAAGAGGCGTTAAATGATTTCAGAGAAAGTGCTCATGGTCGTGATACTTAAGTAGCAGAGTGAGTGCAATTAACGTTCATAGCAAAGCCTCTTGTACTGGCAGGGTAGTATAAGAAGGATAAAGTTTAAATACAAATCAGGCTTAATGACATTAATTTTATTTCTTTAGCATAGATATTTCCATAATTTAATGTTACTAAATGCTGCTTAAAAGTGAAATGCATGAAATATGCTAGTATATATTTCCCATATATTTCCTTGAGTGCTTGGGATCCAGCAGACTTAACTATATGATTGAATCACAGAAACAGTAAAATCTTGCAGGTTAGATACAGGAGCTGGGAAATCTTGGGTCTAGGCTTGCTTTTGTCATATACTTCCTGTTCAGTCTCACACAGACCACATTTTCAAACTTGAAAACCTAAAGTCAGGTATGTAAATCTGCCAGGAACCTGGCACATTCACAGACCTGACTATGCTGGGCAGCTGCTTTGTGTAATATGGATATCTCTGATCACATCTGAGGGAAAGTAAATGGAATAGAGTACCACTGTGGTGCATGTACAGATTGTGTTTTCAATCTCACTCTTTGGTCTCAGTAAAAGCAAATGCTGTTTTAGGTTTATTTTTTCATTTATTTAAGATACATATATAGGTATTAGTATCTGTAGTTTCCTCTTATACTTTAGTGTACTTGCTCTGAATAAAGATCTTGAATATTGCAAGCACTAAGCTTATCTAACTTCAAATACTAATTTAGTTACTTAAAGCAAATAACAAATATGAAGGCCCACCACTATAATTTAATTTCATTAGAATACATTTTTGACACAGTGATTTACCACATACGTTATGAAATATCAGTGTTTAATTCTTTTTCTTCTTCTTCTCTCATCTTCCCAAACAGGTGTTAAACCTTTCTGAAAAAAGATATGACCTTGCCAAACTCAACCCAAAGGTACTGGTTTTCTTTCATAACCTACCTCACTTGCTAGACTTAAATATAGTATGAGTAGGTTCCTGTGAGCCCTAAAGCTATACATGCTTTGATGTATATTGTTTGATAACAACTTTTGGAAAAGTTCAGAAAACCACAACAACCACCCTTTTAATTCATTTTCCAGTGTTGTAGCTTTGTGCACGAGAGCTACGTTTTACAAAAGTGTTTCATTGTTTACTGTGGCTTTACATGTAAGACCTGATTTGAGCACCTTGGAAGTGAATGAAAATATCACCATTGACTTAAGTGAGCCGTGTGCCCTGTCTGCTTTCCATGTGTCCACACAGTATCTATGGTCAGATAATGTCTTAACTGTGTACACCCCAGTAGTCTGAAGCTGACAAACTCAGTTCAACATAAGTTCATGTTTCATAGCATTTTCTTCATTTCTTCCCAAGTATAGCTCTGCACACTGGAAAAGCTATAACAAGAACAGAAAATCTTCATATCTTTGCTCTCCCACATAGCTTTTGTTCCCTGATTTTTATCTTCATTTGTTGCCACATTTTCTTAGGAGTGAGAGGGGAACCTGGAAGGTTGAATATCCATCTGGGACTTTAGCTCACTGAAATCTTTAAAAGCCTTTCAATGGTTACCTGGGGCCTAGAACAGCATGGACGTACACATGCAGCAAAGGCATTATGGGGGCCTAACAATGGTTGGACTGTTGAGACAATATAATTGAGACATTAGAAGTTCTGTCTTGTACCCTGTAAGCAGCTGAAATGTGTATGCTATAAGACTCAAGGTTACAATTTTTGGAATTTGAACGATATGTTGCTTGCAGATATGAAAAAAGGTGCTTTACTTTAAACTTGGCATGCTCCCATGCCAAGCCCAGCGCCCAGAAGAGGCATTGCGTTAGTTGGACCTGGCTCGCCCTACGTCTTTATAGATTGAGCGCTTTAGTGCAGCTCTTTGGTGTTTTTTTATCTAATAGCTGATTGAATCAGCTATTAGATAAAAGCTCCAAAAAGCCCCAGGTAAGTGCCCCGCCCAAATACTCCAAAAAGCCCCAGTGAATATTCCCTGCCCAAATCAAGACTACCAGTTGACATTTCCAAAAATATTCTAAACCAAAAACCCCACAACTATCTAGATCAGGGTTCAGAAACGTATGGCCTGTGGTAGAATCCAGTCTGTAGCCCCTTTGGATTCAGGCCCAGAACTATGGCTTCAACAGCAGGGTCCTCTGCCCATGCCATACAGCAGCCAGGCACTGGAGCCTATAGTGGAGGGGGAGATCCTCAAGCATCACCCCACAGCTGGGTACCCAGGGCTTCAGCAGATGGGGAGCTCTCCCTATGCTGTGTCCCAATTGGGCAGCATGGCCTCTGGTAGACAGGAACCAGGAAGAAGCAGCAGAGGTGGCTGGGTCCTAGTGCTCACCCTGTTCATATCTGAGCTGGGTCATTCTAGCCCAGGGGTGGGCAATTATTTGGGCCTGGGCACCACATAGGGAGTTTTGATGAGTTATGGTGGACCAAATCAGCACCGCCCCCCCCCCCCGCTGCAACAACACACCCAAACTTCCTGTGTGGAATGGGGCCAAGGGTGGCAGGGAGCAGTGTTTGGGAACAGTACATTTGGGCAAGGCCAGGGTTGCGAGGCAGTGACAGGGTCGAGCCCAGGGCAGAGCTCCGATCTGCTCCCTGCGTGCCCCTGCCCTGTGCAGGGGCTGCTGCCTGGGCACTAGGTCCCAGGAGCTGGCTAGGGGTGAGGGAGCAGGGGGCTTGTGTAGCAGAGTTTGCCCAGGCAGTGCGATCTGTGGCTGCTCCCACTGTGCTCCATGTGGGGCTGACCCTGCCTGGCACCGCCCACACCACGGTGCAGCCCATACCACACTCCAGCCCACGCTTATCTGCCTGGCACTGGTTGGCCAAGTAGGTGGAAGGCAGCAGGGAGCTACATGGTGGGGAAGGAGCCAGCCAGCTGAAGCTTCTTCCCCATCCGGAGCGGCAGAACAGAAACAGGAGGAGGAGGCGCTGCTGGAGGGGTAGGGAACTTAGCAACACCCGGGCAGGTGCAGCTGCACTAGCAGCAGCCCCGCTGAGAGCTGTGCACGCAGGCCTGGACCAGGGCCAGTGGGTGCGGGCTGGAGAGTGGCACGGGCTGCCCCAGTTAGCCACTATGCATAGCACTGTGGGGACATCCGTGGGCTGGATCCAATCAATTAGTGGGCACCCCCCGCAGACTGGATCCAGTCAGCTGACAGGCCATATTTTGCCCAACCCTTTTCTAGTCCCTTGCTGGAAACATTGCTGATCCCTGATCTAGGTCAATCAAAATTTTATGTTCCAATTTTGACTTTTTAAAATGATTTTACTGTTTTTTAAATGAAGCATCATTTTGAACAACAAGAAAAAAATAATCCTCAAAACTTTGTAGTTCAAAATGTCAGAATGAGATGATTCCTAACTTTTTTTTCTTTCTTTTTTTCCATGGGAAATTCATCAGAACTGGCCCTTTCTTGTGATACATTTCCACTTCAATAAGTCAGCCTTTTTCAACAGAAAATTGTAAGAAAATGTCTGACCAGCTAGAGCAAGGGTTGGTAACACAGCCCATGGACCAAATTCAGTCCATGGAGCTAGAGGGCTTTGCCTATGCTTGTGCCCATGCTGAGGCCAGATGATAAGGCAGTGCACTGAACATCTGGAAGCTGCACCTATGCTGCTGCTGCTTCCCTCAGCTGCTACACCTGGGCTATGGTGCAGGTGGTGTTTCTAGCTGGGTGGTGAGCTGCATCACAGGTGGGAGACGGGGTGGCGGAGGCAGCCGCAGTGAGGACGCAGCTTCCAGCTGCCCAGCCCTGGCACAGTTTCCCTGTGGATGGAAGCTGCACCTTTGCTGCAGCTGGGGAATAGGGGGCTGGGGGAAACAGCTGCCTGGCCTCCAGATTGAACAGAAAGCCCCCCACCACTGACACCACCAAAGTCAACCTAGCCCACACTGAACTGGGTTGTTAAAAGTTGCCAGCCCCTGAGCTAGAGCACGAATAAGATTTCTTCATACTTGCCAAAAGTTCAAGTGAATTAGTACTGATAGAAAAAAATACTTCTGTTCTAAGAGATGCATGCAGATGTTTTGTTGATGTCACAAAAAGGTATTTTTAAATAATGAATTTGTGCTGTGATTCTGTTCTGCACAGATTTTTCTGTTTTGGGAGAAGAGGGTACCTTGTACAATCATGGCATATCCTAGGGGGTAGTATTATGTCAGATTGTGAGAGTGTTGAGATGAATTTGTAAATAGAAAGTAAAATTGCTTTTCTTGATTCCAGATAATGGATGTGGGGTGGCCTGACTTGCATGCCCCTCCCCTGGATAAGTTGTGCACCATTTGCAAGGCCATGGAGTCATGGTTGAACAGTGACCCTCAGCATGTGGTAGTGATTCATTGCAGGGTGAGTAAGCAGCATTTGGGTGCCCCTATGATTTTTTATATTGAATACCTTATTATTACCAGAAAAAAGAATATTTAAAAAGCAGGAGTTTTAGCATTTAGCATTCATCACATGATAATTCTCCCAGGTGCTCTGGCTTAGCATCTGACCCAATAAACTCAAGGTTAGGCTCCATGTGCAATGAGGTATGTTTTTCCAAAGTGATTACTATTTCTTTATTGAGTATGTTTAATGCAGTGGTGCTCAACTTTTGTGGCATGCAGGCTGGATCATAAGTGATGCGTAGAGCAAACACACTGGGGGGCTACGGCTCATGCCCCCCTTTGATTGGCCGCCACCAAAGCTGCTGCTGGCTTCTGTGGACAGTCGCTGCCTGCACCTGCCCCCCTCGCTGCCGACATGTCCGGTCCCCACTCACCAGCACTGCCGCCAGCAGCTGCGGGCAGTCCCCACTTGCCGCCGAATGGTAGCCCCCTGATCTCGGGAGACAACAGTTGTTCATGGGCCGGATGAATGGGGTGCAGCCAGTCCGTGGACTGGATCTATTGTGCAGGGCCAGGTACGCAGGCCAGGTCTGATACATAGACTGACCCTGCATGCCGGGTCTGGGACCGCTTGCTGGATCGGGGGCCATCTGCTGAGTCAAGCCAAGAACTAGCTCTGTGCACTAGCCCAGTCCAGCATGTGGGTCCGTGGGGCTCCCCACAGATCCAAAAACCTAGCGGCAGGGAAGTGGTGGCCATGTTGTCATCGGGCTCCCAGAGCTGCCAAATTTCCGGATCTGTGAGGAGCCCCACAGGTCAGATGACTCAGCTCTGTGGGCCATAGTTTGAATACCACTGATTTAGTGCGTTGAGATTTTTCCATCTCTGTAACAAACTTCTGAAGAGACTTCCTCATTTTGTGATAGGTTTACTGACCTCAGTGGGCTGTAAGGGCTCTCAGCACTTCTTAGAATAACTGACAGTTGGTCCCATCAAGTCTTGGAAATCAGTAGAACTTGGATGTTCAAATCTATTGTTAGTTGTCTAAAGTGGGTATTTAGATGCATCTTAATTTCCATTCTGGGATTTAATCATGGAGTTTATATGCTCTTGTTTGGCTATTAGGCCCATTCTGGGTGAATATCCCATACAACATGCCATCCCTTTGGACTATAAAACTGTCACAAACCCATCCACAGGGTCCCCCCCCCAGAGCCCCAAGCATCTTCCTGCTGTCCCACTGCTTGTCCCAAGGAATAGACCAAAGTTTGTCTAGGTATAACTCCTTTATCCCACTAAGCCTCAACTCCACTGCCTTTGTACTGGACCTCATAGATGCAGCGGGGGCATCTCTGTCAGCCCTAGGTGACCTCCCCTTTCTGTTGTTGCAAAAAAGTTACGTTCCCCTTGCTGTACAGTGGGTAAGTCTGGAATATCACAGATGGCTCTGTGCCACAAGCAATCGAGTGAGGAGACAAAACAACAAAAGGATTTTATTATGTAGGAGAAAAGATTTGTACATGAAAAACTGATCATAAGTTTGAAGACAGAACAAAAGACAGGTAAAATTTCATACCTTCTCAACTGGATACCACTTAGCCCCCCCCATGGGAGTTCTGCCAGTGTTTTTAGAAATCAGCCTTTCTGCTTAGTCTACCAGCCCTGGCTGCTGCAACCGTGGATGCTTCTCCAGCCTGCAAAATTCCAAAAGACCCTGACCACTTTACAAGCAGCCCTTATAATACCTCCAAGCCAGCACCCACCCTCATCAGCATTGTCCCAGTTCCTCATCATGAGTCTCCAGAAACTTCTCTCCCTGGGACAATTGGCATTCCTCTGGCTGATGGGCCATTTCTCTCAGATGATTTCACTATTGAGGAGCTGACTTTTCCATTGCAGGCAGCCAGTGCCCAACCCAAAAAGCTCTCCTGACTGTGCCTAGGAGTGGCAGTTCTTATCCTAGTGGCGCAATGGCAAAGGATAATTAGCAATTCTGCCTAGCCCCTTTTCCTGAATATGTCTCTCTCAGATCCCTTGACCAAACCATATACAAAATCATAAAAATATAAACAGACAGCATAATGTAACAGTGATAAACATGAAATAAATGGATATAGTGTAACATGGACTTTCCAGTGAGACCACGCAAGCCATATCGGTGAAATATAAACACCAGAGAATTTGTGTGATGCCCCCCAAACCCTGCCGCTCATAGTGGGGTTCGTGACAAATAACTATGTTGTACTGCTGTTGCAGTGTGTGGGAAACGAGGGCAGTCAATACCTCCTGGGCTCAGGCAGGTTGAAACGGACTGCATAATTGCAGTGCCCTAAGGTGCTGTTATTCTTATGCAATGTTTTCACTTCTCAATATTTGTTTGCTTCAGAGAGAAATAAAGACCAATCTAAATAAAAACAAAATAATTAATTATGAGATTATAACTGAGTTGGCAGATACATTGGTGACACTTGAGGCAAATACATCTGGTATTGCATGGGCTTTGATGTCTGTGGCAAAACTCCCATTAACATGGCCTCTGGGTCTACAGTTGGTAGCATATGAGCAGACCTTACCTGTGTGGAAATCTGTTGATTTCTTGTTGGTTGAGCCTTAAAAATGGCACAGAAAGGAAATCAGAATAAGGAGACTTGGGAAGTAAATATGTTCATTTTGATGGACCCATTTTGACCAAGACAATAACTGCACATCAGATAAAAAGCAAAAGATGGCAATGAATATTAAATATAAATCACCACTGAATAATTGTTGATGAACTTATTTAATGGCTTAAAAGCTTCCCTCTGCTATCCTTCTTAGACATTGCTGAAATCTGTTGTCTGAGTAGTCTGGAAGCATGTTAAAACTAGTAAGAATTAGTGGTTGATCATGTGTACTGTAAATGTCATGTTAAGATTTTGAAACATCCTAAAAATACTCCATAAATCATGAGGGGTAGTTATTATAAATCACAAGTGCCAAAAAATGCTAAAAATTGTCAGAATCCATGGGCACTTTTACACGTGCTCCAACATGTTTTGATTAATCAGAATGCTCCAGTGTGCTGCAGTGTCTTGCGTATTCAGTGTCCCCATGTTGGTAGTGGGAGTGCTTTAACTCATAGTTTCTCAGCCTGTGGTACGCATACCCCTGGGGGTACATGACACAGGCAGGGCATATGTGGGTACCCCAACATTCTCTCTCTCTCTCACCCTCTTTTCCTCTCAAAACCATGGCAAAAAATTTGGTGCACCACGTATTGCACAGCACTTTAAATTCCCCAGTAATAATTCAGCCCTCCTAGCTTTGGCCTACATCACCTCTATCTCAGGTACATACTTGAGTTGTGCACCCCTGGTGTAAAAGGTGGCAACCCTATCCACACCAGATCAAACATCTGTCATATCATGGCCTTATATAAGCAGCCCTTCTTCCAACATATGGCACACATTAGTCTGTAAATATGAAATCCCCTGGAAAATTGAGTATTGGGGTACTTATTAAAATGTTCAGAAGTTAAGGGGTACTTGCTACTTAAAAGGTTGAGAAACACTGCTCTAACTAAAGCTCATTGAACAAGCTTTAGTTAAAGTCCCCCCCAGCACCATTTTGAAATATGGTACACTGAACACATGAGACACTGTGGGCATGTTAATTAGCGGCTCCCAAGAGCCACTGTAATTAAAGGCCTCTTCCTACCCTGGAGCACATGTATGGGTACCCCAAGTGCTTTATGGAATATGTACTTTGGAGCACATCATGCCAGAAACTGCAAATTTGTCTAGGCTTGTCTTGGACGAGTGAAAAAAGTAGCTAATAGAATGTTACTACCACTGTTCATGGTTATCTCTGTTTTAATTTATAGCTTGGTTGGCTTTGATATAAAATTATACCATGTACATAACAAATATATTCTATGTAAGGAGTGATTAAAAAAAAGAAAGAGAGAAATGAAACTGATTCATGGGTTTTGATTAAAGGAATTTTTTTGGTTTAACTTTTTTAAAGTTTAATCAGATTTTCAGGGTGGGTGGGGGGTGAAGTGGGCGGCAGTAGTGCTGAGAGGTGGGGCTACAAGATGGGCTACAGCCACCCCAAAATTTGCTGTCGCTCCCCTCCCAGTGTTGCTGCTGCCTGCGCTGCCCTGCCCCGGCCCAGGCCCCCCCCCCCCTAAGGGGGGCAGCACAACC
>NW_005842500.1:553924-568061 GCF_000455745.1 Alligator sinensis | reverse complement strand
GCGTGCATGCTGCTACTGCACGCATGCATGCAGCATTTATAGATTAATTTATTGGCTACGCCGGCCAAAAGAAGCCAATTGTGTAAATTTTCCTTTTATCAGTGCCAGTATGATATGGACCAATATATCGGTGCACCTCTATTATATGTACATCTTTTTCCATATAATGTAACGGAATCCCTGAAGTAGGTACTGTACCATTGTGTCTGCTATATGTGTAGATAGATATAGAGTGGGTGCCTTTTATTTCTGTAGAGTACCAAATACACTTTTGGTGCCATATGATCATAAAACAATATTCTGTTTTCCCAATACAGGGTGGAAAAGGAAGGATAGGAGTAGTGATATCATCATATATGCATTTCACCAATGTTTCTGCAAGGTAAGAAATCACTGAAAAGTTCCTGTTAGTAGTACTGTTGTACACTTGCCCATTTGACATTCCCATGCCAGTTTTAGTCAGATGGTGTTGAAATGTCTTGAAAATTATTTAAGCAAGTGTCACATTAAGAAGGTGAGCTTTTACTGTGTGGAAAATCATCCAGGATGATAATTCTTAAACACTGAGAAAATGTGTAAAATACTTTTCGTTCATATATTTTAAGAAATCTTGTCACTTTTATTTTTGGAATCCATATGTGTGTCTTTACATCTGTAAAAATAGCACCACAGAGTCCATGACTAGGACTCTGGAATTACATTGGTTTGATGAAGATTAGAATCTAGCCCAAGACTGTGAATTACTCATTCAGTGAATGAAATCTTGAATCCATTCAACTTAAAAGCAAATAGCCACTTAATTGTGATAAATCTGGTGAATAGATGAATAATAAAACATGGACTGGAAAATGCAGTTGCATCCTTTATACACAATAATATGCTTTAGAAACTGAAGCAATACTCTCACCTTTAGAATAACAACTCATCTTTTAGGACTAGGATTGTCATCATTTTACCTTAATTCTGGAGCACAAACAACATTTCACAAGGACGTTGCTCTGTGTTGCAACATTACTTCAAATTAGGGGTGCACCGATAAAGATTTTTTGGGCCGATACCGATGGCCAGTTATTGACCAGCCATATCAGCCAATACCAATCCGATTGCCGATATGCAGTCCAGCAGCTTGAAGAGCAGCATCCGGCTGTTAAGTCTGTTGAAGGGGAAGGAGTGTGGGGGAGGGCAGATCAAGGCCCCAATGGTGAGGGAGGAAGTGGGGCTGGGGTAGGCACTGGGGATAGGGCAGGATGTGGGACAGAGCCAGTGGCTTGTCCAGATAGTGTGCTGCTGCACGTATCCCCAAGGGAGGCATGGGAGGGCATATGCCCCCCCGGATCTGTGCGCAGGGCAATGGTGTGCTGCCTGCTTGCGCTTGGGGCTGGGGCTGTGCCAGCCTCTTCCCAGCAGCTGCACTCGGGCTGGTTGGGGCAGGCAGCAGCGCTGGGAGGAGAGTTACAAGGGGGACTAGAACCACCCGAAAATTCACTGTAGCTCCCCCTCTCAGCACTGCCCACCCTGCCCCGCCCAGCCTGAGTGCAGCCACTGGGAAGATCCCAGTGCAGCCCTGGCCCCGAGCACACAGCAGGCAGCCCACCCTACCCCATGCACAGATCCAAGAGGCACGTGCCCTCTCATTTCCCCTGAGGGTGTGCACAGCAGCAGGACCTGCATCCCCTAGATGAGCCGCCAGCTCCATCCCATGCCCTGCCATGTCCGGGCATTGCCTGCCCCTGCCCCAGCCCTCCCTCACTGTTGGGGCCTCGATCTGCCTCCCCTCCTCCCTTCCCCCCACCTCCCACACACTAACTGGCTGGACGCTGCTCTCCAAGCTGTTGGGCTGCATTCCTGGCTGCGTGCATGCTGCAGCTGCACACATGCACGTGGCATTTATCGGAGACATTATCGGCCACATCAGCCAAAAAAGCCAATTCCTGATAATGTCAATTTACCTTTTATTGGTGCTGATATGACATGCACCGATGTATTGGTGTACCTCTACTTCAAATGATTATGACATGGGATACAGTATAGTAATGTCCTGCCACAACTACATGATGGCATGATACAGTGGTAGAATACTAGAATGAGAGATGATGATGCCTTCTACCTGTACTAAATTCACGATTTCTTCTAGCTTGGCTGTGAGATATGGGAGATACTGGAAACTGTCATATAAACTCCTAGATCTTTTACAGCTCCCATTCAAACTTTTCATATATTTGCTGGGAGGCGGCAGCGAAGGGAAGCAGTCTCTAGCAAGTTCTTAATTTCTAGAAGATTGTCAGTGCTGTAGGCATGCCAGCATATTCAGGCTGAGAGAGAGATCCTTGGCACTAGTGCAAAATTTTAAATACAGACTGTGTATGTTGCATAACAACTTAGAAAACTTCCGTCTCAGTTATGGTGAATTTGAAATGCTGCAAGATAAGAATGACAGAGATTGATAACTTTCTGAATAACTGTATGTGGAGGAGAACACATCACCTGCCAAGTAGACATATTAAAAATGAGCAAGTATGAGATTCAGCAACAGATAGCATAGAAGGGGCAGATTTCTTCAGTACACCACTAAATAATTTGTAGCCTTATCGTGTCATCAACTTTTAAGAAAAACTCCATACTGAAAGTAGCAGGGAGTTTTTTTTTTCAAAGTGAAGGAAAAATCTGCATAGTTCTTAATAAAGAATAATTTTTTTCAGTTAGTTTTTACAATATGCTATAAGAGTGATACACACATTAATATTACATTTACATAAACATAAGTTATTATGTATATTATTTACTACATAAATTATTATGTATATTATGTATATTATTTACTATTGTCCTAAAGCACCTACAGTTATACACAAAGGACCAGATTTTACTGCACCTGTTAGGCATGCAAGTGGACTTATCTGTATGTATCACACAGAGAAAACTGCACATTATATCGTTAGCACTTTGGAGCTAGTTGCACATTTTTCATTATAGACTGTATGGCAAAAGTTGGGGATTTGAACACAGGAAATAGATGGCTTAGAAAGGAAACTGCCTGAAAAATGGAATTTAAAAAATGGCAGATGAAAAAATGTGTTTGCCTGACCTTGTGAACAGTTAAATGTTCCAGTTACTTAAGGTATATTTGTTAGTTGTTTTTTATGCTTCAGTCTGTAATTTGTTGAATTTCTATGATAGGTCCCAGTGGAGTAACGCATTATGTATGTCTCTCTCCTGACAGTGCTGATCAGGCTTTAGACAGATTTGCTATGAAGAAATTCTTCGATGATAAAGTTTCAGTGTTAATGCAGCCATCCCAGAAAAGGTATTGCAGTTGGTTTTAATCTATTTTACTAGTTAAGTAAATGCCATAGTTCTCTGCCTCATGGAGGGAAAGACATTTTCCCTTAGTTTTCAGGAGTCATTTTGCCCCCCCACATCCCTTACACCCCCTGGTTCTGACAGTCTGACTTGTATTAGTGTCTCTTGACTGAGAAGATCTTCCTCTGGATCTACCTGTGTACAGTTAGATAATACTGTGGTATGGAACAAAGGTTTTATCATATGTGTTTGTACTTTCTTAGTCCTTGGCACCAAAGTAGGCCAAATTCATTTTCAGAATCTCTGCAGAAGTTTGTAAAACAGTTTTACCATAGTGTGTGCATGTTGTATACAGATTATATGGTAGGATTTTTATCCTGTGCTGCACTATCTACACATTTTTAGAAGATCTGAAAATAACATGGCCATCATTGATTCATGGCAATAAAACCTATGTCACAGCACAGGATCTTGTATTCTGTTTGTCGCACTATCACCTGCTTTTATCTGCCTTCAGAAATTAGGTTAAGCCATTACTTAGAGCAGATGGTTTGGAAAGTAAATAGGACTTGTGTTCTCTGGGCAGGAAGTCTACCAAATTTAGAAATAAAGTAGCAGACAATTCACTACCAAAAAGAAGAGAGCAGTTTATAGGTGTCTACTAGACCACTGGTGTATAACAGTATAACAAAATCTTCTTTTGAAAGTCTTAAAATTGTGTATTTAACAGTTTTAGCACTTGTTTAAGGAAGAAGATCTCATTTATAGCTATAAAGAACAAAATCATATACTAATAATGAGGCAGAGGCAATTAGCTTTTGGCTGTCTCTTATTGGGAAAAGCTGGACCTATTCTGTGACCTACACAGTTATTGCTGATGTTAAAAATAGCATTGTCCCATAAGACTTTAAACAAATGCTAATAAATATTTAGCCTAGTGAGCTTCTTATTCATTCAGCTCTGTGTCTGCAAATATATCTTGTATTATTAAAATGTGATACACTTGTAAACAGCACGTACTGAGTGCAAAGGCCTGCATCGTGGGAGCAGAAAAAATGAAACAACTGAGTGCTTCCCTCTTCTTCCCCCCCAGATGCCTTCTGTAGTATAAACAGTGGTTTTTAACAACCTCCCCCATCTGCAAACATGTTTCCATGAGAACTAAGAATTCTTAAAGCAGTGTCTGCTGACTCTGTCTCATGGCAGCTATTACAACTGTGTTGACAGGAAGCTTTAAAAGCTCCTCACTTGTATGCTCTGTAGATGAGCCCTGAAGTCAAAATAAGTATAAAATGCAATATTCTATCTGACATGCTTCTTTGAGATATTTGTTTTAGCTCCTCCAAGACCTCTGAGAGGCACTAATGCACCTCCTGACTGATGGGATTAGCATCCTTTTGTGTTACAACTGATATATAGTATAGTGTAGGACAGAGTTTGCCCGACAGAAGCATTGCCCAGGAACTCAAGAAATACAGTAACTTGTGTGTCAAAATCCACTGCCGATCAAGTCTAGCCTCCTACCTCTGGCTCATTGCAGAGGGGTTGGAACTGCCTCACAATGTTTTTGTCTGATTTGCCCATGTTGAGCAACTGATGCCATGAAGCATGTGAATAAATTAAATAATGTTTTCTGATTTTTATCTTGCATAACTACTACTATAACTATTACTGGATTTTAAGTTGTCCACAACCTTTGTAATATATAGCTGATTATGGATACATATTATTTAGGTCAATCTTCAAATATTAAAATATGGAATTGCACTCCCATGTCTTATGTACAATATGGCTCCAAAAGCTTAGAGTTCCTGTCTTCTAACCTACTTACTTCTACAATACTTACTTAGGCAGAATTTTCAGTTATTTTGCCTGAATAAGAACTGTAGATTTGGGTCCTTTATATACAAAAGTTGAATTAATGTTACTTTAAGTTGAATCAAGTATTTGCCTAAAACAGCTGAACAATCAGCTGAAAACACCACAAGAAATGTGCTGGGTGGAGGAACAGGATTCAAACCAGACAGGGGCCTAAGCTTTTGGGCTAGGTAAGGAGACAAGGTGACAAAGATAAAGGGTTGAACCAGTGTCATCAGTGTGGTAATGTCTGACTCCAGCCCCTGCTGCCGGGCAGATACAGCAATCTGCTCTACTGCTTGAATAAGTACTCCTGACAGCTTGGAGGACGAAAACAAGAATCAACATTGACCTTTGTCAGTGTCTCCTGTTAAATGACTTGTATATAAAAATAAATCAATTAAAGAAACTAACTCTGCTAAGGCAGCCTCCAATCTAAGGAAGTAAAGACATCATTGTTATAACAAAAATACAACAGTAGTGCCAGCTGATCAGCAGGGAATGTAGGAATGTACTAGTCAATTTTGTTTTAGTATTTAATTTTTCTATTTTTAAGAGGGTGAAATTAAACTGATTTAATATTGTGGAGGTGGGGGGAAATTGGTTCAGAATTCTAGTTTAGAATTAGTTCAGAAATCAGTAAAAATTGAAAAGGAAAGGATTTATCCTACATTACCTTGTGTTTTTATTCACTGCATACAGAACAATTCCCTATGCTCTTCTCTCTTTCCAATAATGGAAAGTATAATTTGCTTCATACAGTGTCTTAGGAGTGTTAACTAGGTATTAATGGGAACTGCAGGGAACTTTGTGCAAGCCACTAACCCACTATCAAGTAGTAGTGACCCGAGTTACAGATAATATGGACTGGAGTTGGTGACCTTTACCAGCTTCCCAAGTTGCCTATTTCCAAAACTGCTAGACTATACTCTTGTGTTTGAGTGCAATGCAAGTGTTACCCAGAACAGCAATACAATTGCCAGCAATTGGAAAACTCGATTAAATAGGAGCATCAGTATGTATTCTGGTGCAGTCTGAACGGGTAAGAGTTAGACCGCTCCCTCCCCTCATGTGAAATAGGTTCTATAGAAGACTGCTCTTTCGGTGGGGTGGTATTGGCATGTTCTCTTGTGGCTAATGAGCTGTGCATTTTCAGGTACGTGCAGTTCTTAAGTGGCCTTCTGTCTGGATCTGTGAAAATGAACACCACCCCACTCTTCCTGCACTTTGTCATCATTCATGGCATCCCAAGCTTTGACGCTGGAGGAGGTGAAGTATTTTTACACAATGAGTTTTATCAGAGACAAGCAAACTGGTTCTGTGTGCACATACCATGCTGTGGGATCCTTGCCTCCTAAATAGCTTTGTTCCCTTTGCACGGGAGACTGAGTCCAGCTATTCACCATTGATATCAGGAAAAGCCTCTTCCTGGTCAAACAATGGAAAAAGAGGCAGGGGACTTCCTATAACCCCTTCAGGTCTCTTTCAGCAAGACCCTATTGCTGGTTGTCTGTGGTCTTGGATATTTTAAACTTTCTAAGGCTTGCACCACAGCAAGAAGACCCTAAAGGAGCAACAGCAAGCTATGCTTCTTTATAACTATGGCCAAGAAAAATATATTTCTGGGTGCTACTTAAATTTGGGATCAGGAGTATAGCTTTGTGGCCTCATTGCTGCTTAGAACTACTCATTTTTTATTACTATTATTCTGATGAAAACTAAAATATTGGTCATTTTGTCAGAAGAAAAATTCAGAAGTTTTTCTATGGAAAATGTTTAAAACAATTTAATTAAAAAAAATATTTGGTTATTTCATTCATTTTGTTTCTCATATATTCTTTTCACTTCATCTGGGTTTTTTTGGTCATCTCCCTTCTCTTTAGCTTTTTTCCAGTAGAAAACTGACCCGAGGGAAGGACCGGTTTTACCTTTTCCGTTGGGTTAGGAGAACTCAAAAACTTGAAAAATGTCATTGGAAAATTTCCTCTTAATTCAAATTTTTCTGTAAAAATGTTCAGTTGCTTATTGGGAAAAAAATTTAACAAGAAAAAATCATTGCTTCCAATTTAGGCAAGGTCTGAATATGGTGCTGCCTTCATGCAGCCTATACCCAGAAATACTTAAGTATATGAACTTTAAAAAATAATAATTTACAAAAGAAATAATAAACGTTATGATATTTTTACAATGTTTTTTACAGTGTGTCGGCCCTTTTTGAAACTGTACCAGGCTATGCAACCCATTTATACATCAGGAATATAGTAAGTATTGGTAACATCTTTCCCTGATTTTCTTTCCCCATTCTTTCAGTCGCAATAAGAAGCTAATTCCCTTCTCTCTCTCTCTCTCTCTCTCAAAAGAAGGTCACATTTACTTAAACTTCTCTTTTCTTCTCTTTCTTGTTAAGTAGCTTAGGTCCAGAAAATCAAAGCAGGGTTTGCATTGCTATTGAGCCAGCCCAACTACTGAAGGGAGACATTATGGTAAGTACTTGATTCACATGCCACAAAATTAACTGCATCTACTAGATAGTGAGCTAAACAGTAGGACAGTGTATCATCATTTTTGCATTCTTGTATAAACAGAATGAGAAAATAGTCTTTAAGACACAAAGAAATAGGCTATTAAGCTAACCTTCTTATGTTTTTATTTTAAGTAAAATTTTTCTTCAAAGTATGACCGTTTTAAGAAAATAAAATATATCATTACCACCAAGTAAGATCCATAGCCAGAAGTCTATTTGTTTTCAATGTACTTTGAAGTAAATGTTTGACAGGTGTTGAGTTTTGAAATAGGAGAATCTACCAGCCTTTGAATACTTCCAGCATCCACACATATATAACAAACACTCTTTGTATAATACACAGTGTTTGCATGTGAGATATGCAAAATACAGTTATATCATTTATAAAGCCACTATTTTTCACTTGTACACAATATTCTGAAAAGAAAGCAGATATACAAATAAAATAAAGAAGAAATCAAATCAAGAAAAAAACTAAGTCTGTATATCTTCCAAACATTTTCCATTGAATATACCCTATGGGTAGTGGTAGGACCATAATATACTTCTCCTACGTGAATTTTCCTCCAATCCCCTGCACTGCCAGTATGTTTCAGAATTTTTTTCATTTTTTTCTGAAAAACATTGGAAATGAAATATAAGGAACATTTTTCCTCTTTTCCCCTCCATTTAGCTTTTATCTCTTTTCCTTCACTCCCTCTTTCTTTTTTCACTCTGCATCACTTCCACTGGAAAGTGAGAGAGAGAATTTCTAATAAGTCCTACACTAAAGTGCCCACTGCTAGGAGTATGTGCGTCACTGCCTAGGTTTAGAAGGGTAGAGGAAAGAGGCAATAACCAACTTCCATTTTAATTTCTTTGTTTACTGGTTTGTTATACTAATAATAATGTGTGAAAGTGTGTATATAAAAAATAACCCCACCTATTTCTTTCAGAAGGCTTTTACTCTCAAACCACTTTGCAAATGAGGGCAATATAATTATCCCCATGCGGTTATGGGAGGCAATTTTCTGAGCAAACCAGTGCCTTATTCTATATTATTTCTTAAACAAAAGTATTAACTCTAATTATGAATATTAAGATACAAACTAAACCATCAGTGGCTTCAGAAAATGAAGCCAACTCAATAAGACTTGTAGTAATAATAATAATAATAATAATAATGATAATATATTATTATATATACATATAAAGATTCTGAAGTCTGTGCTGAGGCTAGGTTCCAGAGGGCTTGTTTGATATGAACCTATTATTGTATCTATTGCTGGGCTCATTTATTTATTTGATTTATTGTAAGCCATTGTCCCCAAAACGTCTTAGGGTGGCTTACAATAAAAGTATCATCATAAAAATATTTAAATTATAAAATAATTTTCTGAACAATATCCAAAGACTTAATCCTACCTGCTAAAAACCTGCCCAAATAAGAAGGTCTTACACCACTTCTGAAAGACGCCCAGGCTTGGGCTCTGGTGGGCCTCAAAGGGAAGGGAGTTTTAAAGCTGAAGAGTGACTACCATGAACAACCTCCATTGTGTTTTTGCCAAGCAAATTTGGTGCACACACGGTATTTGCAGGAGGCTCTTCTTGACTGACCTTAGGGATAGTGATTGAAAAAAGGGAGGAGTGGGTCCCTTAGGTATGTAGGGCCCAGGCCATTTAGGGTTTCATAGGTCAAGAAAAGCACCTTGAATTATGTCCAGAAAGCTATTAGAATCCAGTGCAGACTCCGGAGTACTGGTGAAATGTTCTTCTAGTGACCCACTCCTGTCAGAAAGTAGGCTTCTTTGTCTTTCACAAGCGATAGCTTCTGAATGGTCTTCAGTGGCAGCCACATGTAGGGTGCATTGCGATTGTCTAGTCTCAAGTTTACAAAGGCATGGATGACAGGGGCCAGATCTAAATCTGAAAGAAAGGGTCATGACTTTCTCACCTGCATAGCATGACCCTGATAGGCACAGTTGCCACCCTAGTCATTCATTCCCAGTTCTTATCACCTTCCTCTAGCCATTCCATCTCATCCTGTCCCCAGGGCTGACAGTCCACACAGACCCAGTTTCATTGGGGAAAGCTAGGGGAGATGTCTTAAGCCTGCACCTTGGACACAGATTGGACAGACAAACAAATGGAGAAGAATCGTACTCCAGCCTGTAGATTTCTTTGTTGCCTTTCATGCAGGAGAGCATCCTCCACTCACCCAGCCCAGGCTTGCTTTTCAACCCCTCATTCAAATTCTCCATTAAATAAACTGTTCAGTACACATTCCCTCCCATCCCCACCCACTCCAACACTCACCCAGAGAAATCTCTTCCTACTTCCTCTAACATCCCTCCCAAAACTGTACCTCTCTGTCACAGGGTGTCTCTGTACCTGGCTGTCCCTAAAGTTATCCCCATTCCCCCCAGCAAATATATTATATAATGACTTGTCTCATGCAGAAAATTTTAAAGGCAGTATTTTAATAAATAGTGCACAGGAGCACGAGATAAATTCAGAAATGCTCCTCTGTTCTTGTGGAAAAACTGCCTTGGCATACATAAATGTGCATAGATACATCTCAGCATATGTCTTTGTCTCATAGTTCTTCTATATCCAGGCCCCAAGGTCATTGTTTCAAGATCCGCAATTTAATTTAGGCTTTACATAAAGATTATATGTAAAATGAAGCCATGCTGAAAGATACTTCTATTTTCTGTCTCCTATTCATTTGCTAAATAAAAGTTCCAGATCAAATTAGTTCATTTTATGTAAGCTATTACTGATTATAAACAGCTGCTGATTTGCATACATCATCTCCTCATGGCATAATTAGTTTACATCTTACTAAGTGCTTTGGATATCTGGAGTTAGGAAGATGAATTCTGTAGGCTTGTAGTACTCTGTTCAACTCTACAAAATGACGCGAATTAAAGATGGGAAGATCTTCGTTCTCCAGTCAGTACAGATTTTTTTTCCTCATAGCATCTGCTCAAGTGTTTTGTGATCAAATCATGCACTTTCCACCTTTTCTTTGAGGAGAGTATACCAGTTTAATGGATTTGAGTCTAATGCTTTTGATGTTTAGCCTGTATATCCTTAGTTGAAATTCAGTCCCCTATGAAAAAATGAACAAGAACTAATTCTTTGCTAGCACTGGTCAAACGTGCATATGGGTAAAGTAAGGCATGAACAGAAAGGTTAGATTCAGACAGGCCAACTAGATGCTCTATTGATGTCTTTTGGCTCTACAATCTGTTAAGCTATTAAATAACTCAGGCATTTCACTCTTAAATTGACAGAGATCATGTAGATTTTATTTCAGAAAGGAATGTTGGTTCAGCCTGCTTTCTAATTCCTCTGTCAGCACCCAGCACAAACAGCAATGCGTTTAAGATGTAAGTTCAGATCTGGATTTTAAATATGCCAGAGTTTGGGCCATATAAGATTTTCAGTTTCGGACTCAAATTCATCTTTTAGCAGCCAGGGAAACGACATGGGCTCAGTGAAGTGGGAGGGAAAGGCAGCACCTAACCAGATAAGGCAGTGTTTTTCATGTCAGTGTTTTACAAAACCAAGAATGAAAGATTTTTTGCCAAAATGTAGGCCCCCATCCTTCAGTGATCCCCTACATAAAGCCTCATTCTACATGGTCCATTGCAGGTTCAGGACTCAGGTTCACAGTGCAAGAACTCATCTGCATAAGATCCTTGACTTTATACTGGCCCAAATCAACAGCAGCTTCATGAAGACACATCGCCCTGTGTATTTAATGAAAAATAGAAAGGATCAAAAAGTGACTGGGTCCATGTCAGTGTAAAAAGTTAGTTGGCCAGTTCATCAGTAAAGGGAGGCAAAAGTATTTTTCAGGTGCCAGGCCCTCTCCTTTGCCTCCTGCCAGTATCTGTGGCTTACAGTTGAGTGCTCCTTTTTAACACTGCTCCTCCTATCACAACTTCTAGCACATAGGATCTACACAAGCAACAGGATGACCCGACACACATTCACAGAATAGAGAAATGTGTAAATGTATGCTTGATTTTGAACCATAGGAGTAATATAAACAGCTGCTGACTGACTTGGATAGAAGTTTTTGCAGCCTTAAAATTAACCATTAGCCTTAAAATTAACCATTAACTTAAATTCATGTGAGAAGCAGTGTTTGTTTGGTAATATCTTTTATTTGACCAACTATCTCTTTGGTGTTAGACAAGCTTTCAGGCACAAAATGGTTTTTCTCGCATCTGGGAAAGAAGCAGATACAGCCTTGGATACAGGCTATACAAAGAAGAGATACAACCTTGGATACAGTGTTTGAGCCCAAAAGCTTGCAAAAACTTCTTTTTTTTTTTGCATTTTCCTAGTTAACCTAATAAAAGGTATCATTTCTGAACCAAGAGTTCTAGATTTTTGCATTTCTTTTAGTCTCAGACCAACACGGCTACCAAATACATCCCTGAAACATGGAAGATGCTGAATTTTAGCCGATTTTGGATTTTTAAACTTCATTGCAGAACAAGATTTTTAAACCACCCTGCTTGTCATCTGACACCGCCAGGGATGGAATCCTACCTGATCCACACAACAAAGAGCAACTCAGAACAACTCAGAGACACTTTCATGGACCCAGAGGGACGGATGTTCCATCTCCAGCTCCCCCTGTGCAAAAATGAAGTTTATTTCCTACCTATGGGGACTTTTTACCATCTTTAATTTTCCCAGAGCCTGATAAAGGGTGTTTCAGCCTGAAAGCTTGCAGAAAAAGAATTGGGGTTTTTTTGTGATTTCCTAGTTGGTCTAATAAAAAGTATCATTTTTTAACCGAGAGTTCTAGATTTTTACATTTGAACTTACTAAGGGTGCACTTCATCCTATCTTCCAAGTCACTGATGAAGATATTGAACAAAGCTGCCCCCCAGACTGACCCCTGGGGCACTCAACTTGATACCAGCTGCCAACTAAGTATTAGCCCATTGATCACTACCCTCTGAGTCTGTTGATCCAGTTTTCTATCTACCTTGTAGTCAAGTCATCCAACCCATACTTCCTTACCTTTCTTGCAAGAATGTTGTGGGAGACTGTATCAAAAGTCTTGCTAAAGTCAATGTATATCATGTCCAGTGCTCTACCCGCATCCAGAGTCAGTCATCTCATCATAGAAGGCAGTCAGGTTGGTCAGGTATGACTTGCCCTTGGTGAATCCATGCTGACTGTTTCTAATCACCACCTTCTTCTCCAAGTACTTAGAAATGGAATCCTTGAGGACCTGCTCCATGATATTTCCAGGGACTGAAGTGAGGCTGACCAGTCTATAGTTTCCCTGACCCTCCTTCTTCCCTTTCTTAAAAATTGGCACTGTATTTGCCCTTTTTCAGTCATCCAGGACCTCTCCCAATTGCTACAAGTGTGCAGTCACATCAGCCAACTCGCTCAGCACCCTCGGGTTCATCATGTCCGGCCCCATGGACTTGTACGCATCCAGCTAAATAGTCCCTAACCTGTTCTTTTGCTCACCTCCTCCCCAAACTGTGCTGCCAGCTACAAAAGTCTAAGAGCTGAATTTGCACATAAAGATTGAGGTGAAGAAGGCATTGAGTACTTCAGTCTTTTCTGCATCATCTGTCACTAGGCTGCTTCCCCCATTTAGTAAAGTAACCACAATTTCTCTGATCTTCCTCTTATTTCTGACATACTTGTAGAAGCCCTTCTTGTTACCCTTCATGTCCCTTGCTAAATGCAACTCCAGTTGCTCTTTGGCCTTCATAGGTGTGTCCACACATGCAAGCACATGCACTTGCAGCAGCTCAAATAGAAGCAGTGCAAATTTGAGCCAGGGCTTTTTGCCTTAGTGCACATGCTCAGACGTGCACTTTGTTGTGGAGCAAATTGTGCCACTTGGGGCAAAATAACCCTGCCTGGCTCCTTCCGGATCTGCAGCCAGAGGGAGTTAGACCCCAGGGCCAGCACCTGTGCTGTGCCCAGCAGTATAAAAAACTGCCCTGTCCTGGCCCCATCAGTACTAAAAGCTGCCCTGGCAAGTCGCTCAGGGCTACTCGCTCTCAGGAGCTTCTGGGGCCCAGCCAATTGGTATCTGGGGACACTACCCCTCGTGCCAGCTGGACTGCTGAAGCAGCCCTGAGTTCCCTGCACCCTTTACCCACTGCAGCAGTCTGGCAGTAGGGTGGGGGCTGCTGGCTGGCTGTGACCTGCTGCACACCTGGCAGACCCAGATGGGGACTGCACAGCCAGTAGAGGTATCTGCCCCTCTGGGCTCACTGCCAGCGGGCTGTGGCTGCAGAGTTAGCCTTTGTGTGGCACTACTGCCATGTGTGGGCAGCTATTGCCTGGAAGATGTTCCGGGTGTGGTGGCCTCCTTTGAACTGTAAAAGCATGTCGGGCCAGGAGGTCAACCACAGATGGCTGGGTCCAAGGTGCCACTCTGAGCAGGCAGGGTCCTGCCACTGGCCTCCCCAGCAGGAA
>NW_005842500.1:544145-553008 GCF_000455745.1 Alligator sinensis | reverse complement strand
GGGGAGTGGGCGGGGCCTGCAGGGGCCTCACCCATAGTCCCCTTCCCCCTCCTCCAGCCCCCCGACCCCTTACTGACCAGCACTGGAGCCCTGCTGCTGGCACACTGCCTGCCCTGCCCTACCCTGCATGGGCAGGCAGCATACTTCAACACCAGGTCGAGGGCCAACCACAGAGACGCTCTGGCAGCCAGAGTGTCTCTGTGGAGGACCCAGCCTCTGGCCCTGCCCCACTTTTTTTAACTTCATTTTTGTTAGACTCTTAGATATCCAAGGGTCTAATTTTGCCCCTGCATTGCAGACTTGCAGCAGGGGGAACCTGTTCCTGTTCCTGCACGTGCCTCTTGCAGCATCTCAAAGGGGTTTGAGATGCTGCAAGAGGCACGTGCAGGCTCGTCTGGATGCATCCTATGAGTTCATCCCTGCATGCCTGAGCATACTCTTATACTCCTCCCTAGTTATTTTTCCATGTTTCTACTTCTTTTAAGCTGCCTTTTTTGTGTTTTAGCTCACACCTGCTAAGCCAGGCTAGTCTTCTGTCATACTTGCTAGTCTTTCTGCATATTGGGATGGTTTGTTCCTGTGCCCTCAGTAAGATTTCTTTAAAATAGTCAGCTCTCCTGGATTCCTTTCCTCCTTAGACTAGCCTCCCAGGGGATCCTGGCCATCGGTTCCCTTAGTGAGTTGAAGTCTGCTTTTCTGAAGTCCAGGATCCTTACTTTACTGCTCACCTTCCCTTCCTCAGGATCATGAACTCAATTATCTTATGGTCACTGCTGCCCAAGTTGCTATCCACTACTACATTCCCCACCAATTCATCCCTGTTTGTGAGCAGCAGGGCAAGAAGAACATGGCCCCTAATTGTCCTCTCCAGCCCTTGCAGCAGGAAGTTGTCCCCAACACTCTTCAAAAACTTCCTGGATTGCCTGCTATATTGCTGCTATATTGTCCTCCCAGCAAATGTCAAGGTGATTGAAGGCCTCCATGAGAACCTGGACCAGTGATCGGGAAACTTCTGCTAGCTATTTGAAGAAAGACTCACCCATGTCATCTTCCTGGTTGGGTGGTCTATAGCACTCACACTCCACAACTTTGCCCTTGTTGCTCTCCCCTCGGACTCTAACCCAGAGATTTTCAACAAGGCTATCTCCAGTTTCATACCGGAGGTCTGAGCAATCATACAGCACAACTCCACCTCTTCTCCCCTGCCTGTCCTTCCTGAACAGTGTATACCATCCATGACAGTATTGCAGCCATTTGAGCTATCCCACCAAGTCTCTTTTATTCTAATCGCATCATAGTTCTGTGACTGTGCAAGGACTTCTAATTCTTCCTGCTCATTTCCCAGGCTCCGTGCATTTTTGTACAGAGACTTGGAAGTAACAAACTAATTACCTACTTTCTCAGGAAGAATGAGAAGGCCTCTGCTTTGATCTTCATCCCCCAGACAACCTAATTTAAAGCCCTCCTCACTAGGTTAGTGATCCTGTCTACAAAGATACTCTTCCCTTTTGTTGTCAGGTGGATCCCTTCATCTAGCAGTCCTTCTTCTTGGAACAACATCCCATGAGCAAAGACGCTAAAGCCCTAGTGGTGACAACCTCTGCACAGCCATGCATTGACTTTTGCCACCTGAAGTCACTTCCCTTGCCCTGGAAGTACTCCTTTTGGAAAGGGGGGTTGCCATTTTGGAACCAGGAAAAAACCCAACAAACCATATACTAAAAAAATTAAACACCTACTATAACATATTTTAATTTTATTTAAAAAAATATTTTGTTCTGATTTATGTGTTTGCTTTGTGTATATAGAGGTGATTGCATAATAGCTCAAAATACAGTCTTGGGGTAGGGGTGGTGTGCTTGAGGAAGGGTATAGGTGTATGTGTGGTTGTGGGGGGTATAGGGAGTGTTGGATATGGGGGGATGTCAGGGGCAAGGGGGGCCCTTGAAATCTCCAGAGCTGCATGTGGTGGCAATGAGTGGGGCCAGCCTCATAGCTCTCAGCTCCCTGCGCTCCTACCCAAGTCCCTGGCTGCACGTGGTGGCAGCATGTGGGAGCAGCCTGACCCAGCCCTACCCAACCAGCCCAACCCATAGCAGCACATGGCTCCCCATGCTCCCAGTCCCCTTTCCCCCAGTGGGAGTCCCTGGCCCCCAACTCAGTGGGGCCCTTACTTAAATTTCCACTCTGGCAGGGAGGGAAGAGCTGGACAGCCACAGGTTTACCAAGCAAAAGCCTCTGCCAGACAGAAGCTTCTTGTCTCCAGCACCTCCTACCTTTGGCCTGGGGTGGGTGAGGCCAGACTAGGGTGGGGTTTGGTTGCTTATTAACCAGAGCTGCACCTCCTGCATGGAGGCGTTAGCTTTCAGAGAGGCAGGCAAGGGCCAGGGCCCATGATAATTCTTCCAATTTACAAAAGGGCCCTGCAGGCCGGATGGAATTGCTTGCCAAGTCAGATGCAGCCCACAGGCTGTATTTTGCCTGCCCCTGCTTTAATTGACCTACTTACACTGCGCTGAAAGTCAGATTTGGGAATAGAAGCAAAGGCTCAGAACCTGTCCTGTCTCTAAGATGTCTAAGCATTTGCCTCCACCCCCCCCCCCAAAAGTATGCGTCTTGCCTCAGGAGGCCAATCCTATTTATTCCAAGGAGGTGTAGAGCTCTCCATTCTCTCTCTAGGCATCCTTCCAACATACTGGGATCCAGCTGAGTCCAAGGGGAGATGTCCACATGAACTTGTGCATCAGAGGGAGGAGGAGTGGAAGCGGGGCCTACCCACATACTGCACCATTTCCTATGCAAGGATTATTTAATCAAAATTCATAAATAGCATTGGAAGCAACAGAAAGAACTGAAGGCTTTCCTCCTAGATGAGTGCCCTCCATCTTATTTGCTGTCTTATAGTTCTGTGACTCTTGCATTTCTTTTTCGCAATGGCCTAGATCAGCTGTGTTTGCCCCATCATTGGATTCTAGGATACTGTCCCAGTAAATGGGAGATATGTATTCAAATCCCCTCTAGCTGAATAGTATCTAAAATCCAGGTCTTCCACTGTACACAGTTGTCCTAACCCTAGGCCAAGGGGGACAACCTTTTTGGCAGGCGTGCCACAAAGCCTCTTAACCTCCCTGAAGTGCCACGGCCATCCCCCTCCCCTGCCCAGTCTACTGCTTTACTTTCTGTTCCCTGCCCTGTGTCCCTGCATCAGATGTTCTGCTCTCTGCTTCCGCTGCTTTGCTTTCTGCTCCCTGCCCTATCTGCCACTGTGTTGCCTGTCCCCAAACTGGTCTGCCACATGCCACACGCCACACGTAGAGGCTTCCTGTGCAACTTGTGGCATATGTGCCACAAATTGGCCACCTCCCTGTGTTAAGCTATTGAGCAAAAGGTGAGTAGGCTCTTAGCTTCCTCCCATAGCAGAATTGAAAACTGCTTTTTCATAAAGTGCTCATGAAAAATTAGCACAAAAAACTTATTCTTTGTAAATGGCAATATATTGATAATGAACAAGTACCATATGAAATGTTGTTTCATAGTAAATTATACTTAGCATGTTGTTTTCTTCCAGAATTTCTGTGTTAAAGTCTTAGGCCATTTTCAGCCTTGTTTTATATGCTGACCCATGATTAAGTTTGCTGTTCAATCAAGTAAAATGGATAGTATGCTGTAGTTCATGTGCAGGCATAGTCTTTTAATCCAAGGATGTTAAACACCTGCTTTTCTCTCAGTCTTTTCCCATGGTATAAATGTGAATGGTAAAGTTTAGGAAAAATAGCCAATTCTGAAATTAAAGAATAAGTATATAAATAAATTAAATAGAATTTTTAAGATGCCAGATCATTAAAAACACACAAGGATAGACTTACTATAATTTATGGTAACACTTATAATTCCCAGGACACCACTGAGACAGGCAGTGCAAAAGTGTGTAGTGAGAGAGAACCTTATCATGTACATGGATAAGGCAGAGAACAAATGGGAAAGGAAGTGACAGAGAGAGATGAAGTGACTCAGTAAAGGTCAAGTAGCAGCTCAGTGGCAGAGCATGAACTAGAACTTCCGCATCCAGATTCAGTATCCTGGCTCCTGGACTATGCTTCCTCCAGTTAGACTGCTTGTGTATTCAGGATCACAATATAAGTGTTTTTTAAGTGTTTTAGAAAATGAGTGTACAATTTCTGGGTTTGTGTTACTGTTTACACATGGTGCGCTACACTAATGCCCTGACCCAGGAAAACATGCTTAATTAAACATGCTTAGTTTTAAGCATGCATGTAATCCATCTGAAGCCATTCTGGTCATTCATGTACTTAAATCTAAGCCACTGCTGAAGTGTTTAAGTGGGGTGGAATTTACATTTTTACAGGTTTGAGCCCTGTGTTTGAAACATTATCTTTGGGATCTGATTCTGTGTCATGCCAAATACCCTCCCTAAAGCAAGCGTGAAAGGTGTTGACACTCTACAGAACTGTTGTCTCATCTCCCTGTCTAGGCTTTTTTATATGATCCTCATCTACATAAAAACTAAGTGCTACATAATCACAAATGGATTTTTCTTCATGATTTCCCTGTTAGGTAGGGGAGTGCTTTCATCCCTTTAAGAGTACTAAGACACAAATAGATTAAGTCACTTGACAGAATTCACTCAGGAAAAATTGACGGACACACCAATTGAACCTGGTCATTTGACTCCCTCAAAACACTTGCATTATCCTGTAACTGACTTTGTATCTTGTGACCTCTTCTCTGTATTTTAAGGAAAATGATAAAAAGTATTTTTTTAAAGCTGTGATTTTTGTTTATTTAGGGATTACTGGTAGAAACTCATTACTTCTCTTTTATGTAACTTTTCATATGATGTGTCATTTTATTACACATGACAGTCTTGCAGGTGTGTGCACCATAAAGAGTATTGCATAAGAAAGCAGTTTATTTGATAGAAGATTGTTAGGGCGGTTTACATTTACTGACATTTGTTTAGTCTTTACTGTCTTTGTTCTGCATACCTCTTCAGACTTTTTCAATACAAACTTCTTTCATAATGCCATTCCCAGATAAGGGTCTTTTTGTATATATTAGTATAAATTAGAACTAACTGCAGTGAAGCCAAAGGAGGCATAATATTGAAAAGTCAGGGAAAATAGAAGGATAACCAGGTCCATTATGTTCATTAGATGCTTTGAGGTTCACTCGTTGAAAGCCAGACTAATTCAGTTGAACTGCTAACAAACATTCCTCAGTTGTATGACTCTGTTTCCTATTAGGGGTCTACTTCAAAGCCCGTCAGTGCCAGTGGGTTTTGAAAACAGTCCTGAACTGCTAAGATGAAAATCAAGATACTATATTGTAAAGTGATTTGTCTTGTCAGTTTTCATACACCTTTGTTTCACTCCCTTTTTCCTGACAAGTAAGATGAAAGTGGTTGGGAAAATAGTTTCTCGGGTGGATGAATAATATCTTAAATGAGAGGGGTGGTAGCATGACTAAAATTTAGACTGTTATCAGGATGGGCCCTCAGGTTGTTACTGAAGATGCATAAATAGCAGTGCATCATGAGTAAAAGGAAAAGAATGCACCATCAAGCCAAATAATTCTTCAGAGACTATTTATCTTTATTTTTCATCTCAGGAAGAGCACGAAACTTCAGAGTCAAGAAAGAAAACACCTTTGTAGTTCATCTAGTGCATCTGGTAGCTGTATTCATATCTGACAAAACTTTATGCAGTGTTTTGACCCCAGTTGCCTGGTTCTGTGTTGTCAGAGGTACCTGGCACATGAGAGTAAACTACTTCAAAAGCGGCCCCACGTGCCCAGTATATATGAGTCTGAAGAACCCACATTGCTATGAGCACTTAAAAAGAATTTAGCATTAAGGGAGCTTGTTTAATCTGAGAGTGAAAAGATAACAGTGGGTTCATACAAACAGTTTTAAAATTCTCCTGTGAGTGAGGTATACAACAATACTAGGGAGCAATGTTCTCTTGTAAGCCACTGCAACAAGTTTCCTCTACCTCTATTTTTAACTTAACTCACTCCACTCTGCTCTTCGCATATCTCCATCCACCAAATACATTCAGCATTTGTTCTAGAGCAGACTGTGACTATGAGCCCTTTTACTTCCCAGGGATCACCTGCTTCTTCCTTTTTGAGGCTTTTTAATCAGATCTGCTTATGCAGACATTCTTTCTACCCTGGTCTCTGAGGTTCATTTTCTATGCTGTTCCCTGAAAAATCACCAGGATTACTAGACTAAGCTGCAGAAATGCTGGTGGCTTATCTCCTTCATCCAAAGCAAAGTCCTGCCCTGGTTGTACCATTAGGAAGGCTTAAAAAATATATCCTAAGTATGTATACCAGACATAGTTTTATCAGTTTACTGTTTTACTAGTAAAATGTCTGAAATCTCTATTGTTCAGATGTTTTAGAAAAATTAACAGTACTTTGGTTTTAAATTTATGTTGATGCCTTGCCAAGGTAGTGCTATAAACCAACATTGAAAATGACTAATCCTCAATCAAAATCTGATCATTCCTATAACTTCATGACAAACCATGATGAAAACAGTAATTATTACTTTTTTCCTCATCTACCAAAAATGTAACTAGCTTTGCATTTAAGTAATTTTACATGTATGGTGTAAACTGCATTTTGTATGCTACAACATTAATGGTATCTGCAGTAGATTAGTTTTGAAAATTAGTTTCGTTCAGACAGCAATATGTGTACACAGGTAACTTTAAGAATTAACCCATTGAAGTGATTTCTCTTTCTTTTCAGCTGAAGTGTTACCACAAAAAATATCGATCAGCCACCCGTGATGTGATTTTTCGCCTGCAGTTTCATACAGGTGCTGTTCAAAGTTATGGTCTTGTGTTTGGCAAAGAGGATTTGGACAATGCTAACAAAGGTAGGTTACTTTGTGTGGGTGATTGGCCTTGTACATGTGTCAAGTTTTGTGCGACTGGGTCTGTGTGGTTTTGTTCAAAGTGATCAAGTCAGGGGGCCTGGGTGAGGGGAGGTGCTGTTTGACTATGTGCGTGCTTGCATTTAAAGTCGGCATTTTCCAAAAAGTGGATAGGAATTCCTGTCTTCACTAGAAAATACGTTCATTGCATTCATGTTAATCTGTGATAACTGACATGGGTTAAAATCCTGGGGCACGCAAGGCAGTTTATAGTTTTCATGTGAGATTAAAAAAAAACTTAGGTTGCTATATAATCTATAATTTAACTAGCCAAACTATAAAAATTGCAAGGTGCCTTGCTCTGGTTCTGACTCATCGTTTGGGGTGTGTTAACTAATCTGAACTAAGAACAGACTTTTTAGTAGTGAAGACAAAGCTAAAAGGAGTCTAATGTTCACTGAGTAGGGTTAGCTCTTCCTGTCAGTTGGGTCCCTTTAAGATGCTTCATGCAAGACGCCTACAAATTAAAATTGGGTCAAACAAAATCACTAGGCATACCTGAAACTCAGCCCAGATACTTTGGGTGCTTCCTGAAGTGTCACTTAATTTTTTTGTGTTATAGATGGTAAATAATGAGTTAAATTCTACCTGTCATGTAACATGCGTTAAAAATATACTTTCCTTCCTAGTGTTTATGTATTGGAAACGTTTGTTTAGTGGATTACAGTTTTGCTAGCATAAAGAATAAAAGTAGTTTGTTCCAGTTTTTTATTTTTTCAACAGCCCCACAAAACTTCCATAAATAAAGTACTAGAGAATTTTGTTTTCTTTTGGTTTGGTTTCTGGTTTTGTTGTGGTGGTTTCTTTTGTGTGTTGTTGCCTAGTCTGAGAAGTAAGCCACACTCTGACTTGCATTTGTGGGATTTCTTATGTTAGAGAGGCTGGCTTCTTTACTTTTCATTCCATCCAGGAAGAGCACACACCAACTGCTGAAACTTCCTTAGCCTGACGAAGGGTTTTGAACCCGAAAGCTTGCTTAATAACTATTCTCCAACTATTTGGGTTGGTCTAATAAAAGATATCAGATTCACCCAAGGAACCTTGTCTGCTTATGTTAGAGAGAACTTTGTTTTAGAAGCCTGAACAAAAGTGAGAAGGAAAAGAGGGAACGAAGTGTGGGGGAAGTACCTGAATTACACTGTAGAATTTTGATTTCTAACTGCATTGCTTCTGTTCCCAAGGAATTAAACTTGCTGAACTATTGTGTTTTGTTTCCAGATGACCGTTTTCCTAATTATGGAAAGATTGAATTGGTATTTTCAGGAACCCCAGAGAAAATCCAAGGTGAGCATTATATATATAGAATATGTTCACAAAGGAAATTAATTGTATATCAAAGCCCCCTTCCCTGCCACCCCCTTATCCTTCAACAGAGTTGGGGTTTAACTCTTTTATTCCTGAAGTTTTTAGTACAGAAAGTGTAAAGGCCCAGTAAGGGGCAGACATCCTGGAGATCAAAACATGGCTGCATAGATGGTGTTGTCATGAGGGCTTTGGGTTCTTTGACCATGGGTTGCTTTCCAGAAAGAGGGACTGCTGAGAAGAGATGTGCTGCACCCGATGAAGAGAGGGAGGAGTCTCTTTGCATACAGGCTTGCTAGCCTAGTGAGGTGGGCTTTAAAATAGGTGTACTGGGGGATAGAGAGAAAAGCCCAGAGGCTAGTAAAGAGCCTGGAGATCTATTTAAAAAAAAAAAGAAACTTAGGATGGAGAAGCAATAACAGAAGTTTTAGCACTGTTCTCAAGAAGAGGAGAGGAGAGGACAGCCAGATACTTAAAATGCTTGTATACTGATGTGGTAAGCAGGATCCTGGTTTTCCCTACTAAAAAAATAGCAAAATCTCTGATAAACCCCCCAAATCTGTGATTAAAATGAAAGGCCCATCACTCTTCCCCCCC
>NW_005842500.1:542054-544109 GCF_000455745.1 Alligator sinensis | reverse complement strand
CCGGTGCCCCTCGTCCCCCACCCACAGCCCCCTACACAAGAACAAGAAGGAAGGAGAGCTGCAGAATAAGGGTATTGGACTTTAGAAAAGTAAACTTTAAGAAACTCAGGGAACTGGTGGAAAGGATCCCCTGGGAGTAAAGTCTGAGTGGAAAAGGAGTCCAGGAGAGCGGGCACCAGAAGGTCCTTTTAAGGGTACAGGAACAAACTGTCCCAATGGGAAGGGCATCCTAACTAGAGAGCAATCTCCAGGGATTTGAAAGTCAAAAAAGAGTCCTATAAATAGTGGAAGCTTGGTCATAGTACTAGGGAAGAATATAAGCGCATTTCATGGGCACGCAGGGAGAAAATTAGGAAGGCCAAGAAACCATTTGAGATACAGCTAGGAAGGGGCATAAAAGGCAATAAAAAGGGACCAGAGAAACAATAGGTCCCAAAACATGCCACTAGCATACTGGGTTATATCAACAGGAATGTCACTTACATATCAAGGGAACTGATTCTTTCCCTCTATTCAGTGCTGATGAGACCTCACTTAGAATAGTGTCCAGTTTTGGGCCCTACACTTCAAGAATGATGTGGACAGTTTGAAAAGAATCCAATGCAGGGCACCAAAAATGATAAGGGACTGGGGAGATGAGATGTATGAGGGAAGGCTGAAAGAGCTGGGGTTATTTAGTCTGGAGAGGTGAAGACTGAGCAAGGATTTGATAACAGTCTTCAGATGCCTGAGAAGATGGAGGTAATCTTTTTTCTGTAGCTGTAGGGGACAGAATTAGGAGCAATGGCCTGCAGCAAGGAAAATTAGGTTGGAGATTAAGAGGAACTTTATTACTATGAGGGTGGTCAAACCTTGGAATTACGTAGAGCAGACATGGAATCTGCATCTTTGACATTTTCAAAAGCAGGTTAGGCAGACACTTGCCTGAAATGGTTTAGTCAGGGATGATCCTGTCTTGAGATGCATGGCCTTGTGAGATCCTTTGCAGCCCTACTTGCCTATAATTCAAGTGATTCCTTGGATTATTACTGTACATGGGGCATGCCTACACTGACTCCCTTCCATGCCTGGAGTTCAGTCAGGCAACTTGCCCCACCCATTCACTTCCATTCTGCATGTGCCAAATCCCTGAAATGAAACAGGGCTGCTTGCCATGTCAGAGCTGCCCTGAGAACGCACCAGTAAGCAGTCATCCTGACAGTGTCTGTGTGTACCCTCTGAGGTCGCTGTACTGCTTTCTTTCTGAGACTGAGCACATGCAGATCAGAAGCAAGTGGGTGGGTGCAATTTCTGGGTTTGGTATGAGAATGATGCAGACAAACCCATGGGATTTTGGATGAACGCATTTCATCACATTACAGACTTTGGACCTATTTCAGCCCTGATCTGAAGTTTCTCTTGCTTGAACCATGGAATCATAGGGCACGTCCAGACAAGTGTGCACATGCAGTTTGTGGCACCTCAAAGCTGTTTGAGGTTTCACAAACTACACACAGCATGCATGCAACCGTTCACCGTGCTGCTAATTTATAGTGCAGCACCAAAATTTGACACTGGGAGATCCCAGTATCAAAAAAAACTGCTGCAAAAAAAAATGTAGCATAGTGCATGTGGCAGCGGTGTGCACCGCCAGAAATGGAGCTGTCCAGAGCCATGCTCTAGCTGCCAGCCAGGCTCCATGCAACACTGGATCGGTGCCGCAATTGCCCTGGAAGGGCCCCAGGTAAGGCTGTTGGGCCAGCATAGGGCCTCCCCTACCCCTCAATGGGAGACATTAGCAGCAAGGCACACACCCTCTTTCTTTTTCCTTTTTTTCCTCTTCTCTTTTTCTCTGCTCTCTTTCTCCCTTTCTCTTTTTTCTTTATCTTCTATTCTCTCTCCTTTTTCTTTTTCCTTTTCTTCTTTCTCTCTTTTCTCTCCTCTCTTTTCTCTCTTTCTTTCTCTTCTCTTTTTTCTCTCCTCTCTTTTTGTCTCCTTTCTCTTTTCTTTGTTCTTTCTTTACCTCTTTCTCTTTCTTTTTTCTCTCTCTTCTCTCCTTTTTCTCTTTTTTCTCTT
>NW_005842500.1:534422-542044 GCF_000455745.1 Alligator sinensis | reverse complement strand
TTTCCCTCTCTTGCTTTCTCCTATTTTCCTCTTCTTTCTCTGCCTACACCTGTTCTAGAGCATCCCTGGATAGTCTCAGTCTCACTGTCTTAATGTTTTAAGAGTAAGGAAGTTTTTCCTGAAATCTAATTTTAATCTATTTTGCGGCAGTCTTAAAGCCATTGCTTCATGTCTTGTCTTCTGTGGCAAATGAGAACAGTTGTTCTCCCTCTTATTTCAGCCTTTCAAATATTTTAACATTGGTGTCTTGTCCCACCTGAATCTGTTTCTCTGCAAGCTAAACCTACCTGATTTTTCTCAACCTTTGCTCATATGACTTGCCTTCCAACCTGTTCATTATTTTGGTTGCCAACTCTGAACCCTCTCCAGTTTTCCCCCATCCTTCTTAAAATGTAGAACCTAAAACCACACTCATTACTCAAGGCCAGGATTAACAAATGCCAAGTCGAGTGGTACTATCACCTCCAGAATCTTAAACCTAATATTCTTGTTGATTCTGCCCAAAATTGCACTATTTTGGTGACTGCATCACATTGCTGACTCATGCTGAGTTTATGATGCGCCGAACTTCAGAGCATTCTGAGTAATGCTACTGCCCATCTGGTTATCTCCTATTATGTATTTGTACATTTGGGGTGGCGTTCAGTTCCTTCGTATTCATTTAAATGGCTGGTTTTGGTCATCTACATGGCATTTTGGCATTTATGTATTCAGAAGAATTATTTTCCTTGATACATAGCCATATATGTGTAGACTATATGCATATAACTTTGGGCAGCTACATAGGCATACAGACTGGACATGTGCCAGGACACACACTATTCACTTCAATTTATTAAGGATTCTGGCTGAAAGTCATGCTCCCAAAAACAACATAACAGGTATACAACCATAAAATAAATTTAAACAAAAATAACAGATATATAATGTCCTACTCCTACAATTAACATAATCAAGTATAAATATGGTGATAAATCAGATCATGAATCTATAAAAATGTTGTGCATAGGTCCACAATTAACCCAGTAAAAAACAAATATAGTGATAAAGTTTATCAGTCATGTCAACAGTAAAGGATGTTTAACTCTGATAGCTTCAGCCTTGTGAGGAAAAATTGCAAGTTGGTTTACTAAATATGGATCTGTTTGCTGGAGGAGCCATGTTAATTTCTCTTGATTTGAGAAATATGTCAATTTCTGCAAGAACAGTGATAAATACTTTCTCCTTATGTCATTACATAGAGGACATTCTAAGACATAATGAAGTGTCTTCCAAATTCCAAAGAATATATAGAGGGGTGATGCAGGTAGCCCTGGCCATTGCAAAATCATTCTGCCTGGCAATATCTCGGAACCTCTGGAAAACCCGGACCTTTTCTATGGGGAGAAGAGTCTTTCATTGTATTTAACATAATGGCCCATCCCAGAAAATGCAAAAGTGCAGGAAAGAAAAGCTAGCCAGGGAGAGTGAAGAGAAGGGGAATTATTATATAGCACAATTTGAGCAAGCGAGATGGTAGAAGTGGCAGGATTTTAAACCAGAATCCCACCATTCTAATAATAATATTAAAATGGAATCTAATCCCATCTCTAATCTCAAGAAAGATGCAGGAGTTGAAGGAGGAAGACCCAGAAGAGCCCTGAGAAATTTATTCTAACATATGTCTACATCATTACTGGCAGCATAGCCATACTTCAGTGCCATACAGGATCTGAGACACAACTTTGGCTTTATATTCTAATATGGGAGCTTGGACTGATCATTTTGCTGTGGTCTTATAAAATTTCTTTATAGCCTCTGCTAATTGGGCTGCCTTAGTTTTAACCAACTGAATGTGGTGTTTCCATGATGGAAAAGCTGGAAACATCACACCCAAGTATAGGTTTTAACAACTCCGAGTTTGTTTCCCACCATGTTCCATGGGTATTTCATCAAACGGCTTCCCCAAAACGTTATTTTGGGTATATCATAATTTATCTTTTCAGGTTTTTTTGTCCACAAAGATGCTCAAAAGGTGTAATTGCTCTCTGAAATCTGATGAGGGTTCTTGACAGTATGACAGTGTCATCTGCGTACATTAAAATAGGGATTGAGGTTGCTAGTAATTTTGGGGGATGAAAATGAATGTCCCGCCTGTTTCCAAAAATGACATTCATATAAAGGTTAAATAGCAAAGGGGGCAAAATACATCCATGTCTAACCCCTTTTTGTGTCCGAAATTTATATCAGCAGAGAGGAGAATGGTCAATCCCACAATTTAACAATTTCTCCCAAAATTTACTACTTTCTATACTGTCAAAAGCTCTTGACAGATCAACAAATGCAACTTACAATGCTGTTTTGTGCATTTGCATATATTGTCTCAAAAACTGAAGGATAAATATATTAACAATAGTGAAATATCTATCCCTAAATCTGGTCTGATGTTCATATAATATATATTCTCCTTTTACCCATGCAATGAGATAGTAAGATATGTTAATTAAATGAAGGCAATCCTTTATTATACCTTCTCCAATTCCAGGATAGCACTTGTCTCTCCATACTGTGCCTCTGAGAACAATATACTCTTGGAACAAATTCTCTACAGCTTTGGAGCCTTCAATATCAAACTCCCTTAAGGGCTTCTTCCACTCCAGGCTCTTCAAAACTCTAACTCTCCCAGGACACGTGTGTGCCTCTAGTGGATGTGGAGTGCCCTTAGACACCCAAAACTGGAGTCAGTGAAAACCCATGTCTACTGGACATTGACTCAAGAAATGGGATGGGGGGAGGAATGGAGAGACATTTCCAATATTTACCCTTCAATAGTTGAGTGGCTAGGGCACTTACTTGGCCAGGTAATACCTTGGGATGAGCAACCCCCAACACACCTACAGGCTTGGTGGCACCAAACTGAATAGCACCACGAATGAAAGGGACCTGGAGGTAATAATAGACTACAGAATGAATATGAGCCAGCAGTGCAATGCTGTAGCCAGTAGGGCAAATAATACTCTGGCATGCATCAATCAATACATCTCCAGCAAAACCAAGGAGGTGATTATTCTGCTCTACTCAGCACTGGTGAGACTACAGCTGGAGTACTGCATCCAGTTCTGGGCACCACACTTTAACAAGGACATGGACAAGCTTGAGAGAGTCCACAGAAGAGCCACCTGTATGATCAGAGTCTTACATGGCAAGCCATATGAGGAAAGGCTGAGGGATCTGGGACTCTTCAACCTGAAGAAAAGAAGGCTGAGAGGGGACCTGGTAGCAGCTTACTGTTGCACTAAGGGAGTACATCAAGGGCTCGGTGAGCAACTGTTCACCAGGGTACCCAAGGGGAAAACCAGGAGTAATGGCCACAGGGGCAATGTGTAGGGAGTGCATGTGGATGCTCGTGCACCCCCTGCAAAAAAACGTGCACCCCCTGCAGGCAGTCGCCGCTCACCACCGCACCACTGACACCACCGGTGATGTCTGCGGGCAGTCCACAATCCCTGCTGCCACCGGCACCTGCGGGTGGTTGCCAACCCCTGGCTGGCACTTGCCATCCCCTCCCCCGCCACCACCAGTGCCAGTGGTGCCTGCAGGAGCTCTGCGCTTACTGCCACTGGGCTGCTCCCACCGCCAGCACACCCATGCCCCCCCAGCCGCTGGGAGCACACGCTGTTCATGAATGGCCACAAACTCCTGAAAGATTGATTCAGGCTCGACATTAGGAAAGTCTTCTTCACAGTCAGGGTGTCCAGACTGTGGAATAAGCTCCCTCCAGATGTGATGTAATCACCTACCCTGGAAATCTTCAAGAGGAGACTAGACCCCACCTTGCTGGGGTCACCTGACCCCCAGTTATCCTTCCTGCTTGATGCAAGAGGCTGGACCCGATGATCTTCCAAGGCCTCTTCTGGCCTTACAATCTATGAATCTAGTACAGCATTACAGTGTCTGTATACAGACAGTTTACTTGTAATCTCTGCTTATTTCCTTTCCAGTGGTAAATATTAATTCGGCCTGAGACAAGACAAAAAGAGATGTTTTGACCTGTGTTTCTTTATGTGCTCCATCAAAAACCTGTTATCTAGCATTACATGTCCTGTGTGCTTTAGATCAGGGGTCTGCAATGTTTTTTTGGGCAGAGTGCCAAAAACACCCACAACCTTGACTTGTAAGATGTTGGCATGTCAGGGACAAATGGCAAGCGAACTAGGAGGGAACTGATCCTTGTGGTGGTGCAGCCCTGGCCCCATCCCTGAGGTGTGCATGCCAGGCAAAAAATGCCTTTGCATGTCATGCTCTGGGACACATGCTAGGGGTTGCCTACCTCTACTTTAGATTTTTCTCTTGCACTTTTCACCTGCTTGATTGCTTGGGGACCTATTGTAGCAGCCAGTAGGAAGTTGGTTTCTGTCCAGGTCTGCATACACCTCTCTTAGCCTGCTAACAATCCTTATAAGCAAGTGCATTTTTAATAGCTTTTCTCTTGATCTACTTTTCGGAGATGGTGGAAGAGCTTGCATTTTGCTTGAAGAGTAGACAGCTTGAATGCCTGAAGAAGATTCAAAAACTGTTTCAGTTGTTACTTCAATTTTTCAGGTATTTTAGAGGGAGAATACAATTTGCATTTTCAGCAGGTGCTGCATGTCGGAACTCATTACCCACCTAAGAGGAGAAAGAGCTAAGGAAATCATGTGTGTCACAATTTTGAAGATACTCTAAATTTACATTTTCTCAGTATTTACAAAAATATTTTGAAATTGGGAAATTTTCTCCCTGCATAGAGTTTAGTATTAATGGGACCACTGGTCAGGTTTGGTGGCAAGAGCTGGAAACTTAAATCTGTAGATGGACATCCAGATACCTGTTGTTTAGCACCTACCTCCACCTTTCCTACATTGTGATAACATTTGGGTTGCCACACCCATAGCTACTGTTTTTTTTTTTCTACCTGCATACAGGATCAGGACCTAAACCAGTATCTGTATGTCTAAAATGAACACTTTCCAAGTGCCTCAACACATAGTCAGGGTTCTCACTTTAGCCATCTATGTCTCATAAATGGGCCTAATATTAGCATGTATGTGACACTTTGCACCATTGAAACATTTGGCAAATCTGAACTCCTCAGACATAGGCAGCAGAAGGCTGGGGCTAATGGGGCTCAGCTCCCCAAAACGTGTGGCAGTGGGTAGGGTCACACAGCAGCCTGGCCATGGGCTCTGGGCACCTGCAGCAGGAGTGGGAAGGGACACGCATGCAACCAGGATCGCAGCCCAGCGTGTGGATCACTGGGTGCCCAGCAGGGTAGGAAAGTATCTGTCTGTCTATTCTGTGAAGGGGAAGGGGCTTGTGGAGGGGTGGAGGGATGCAGATCAAGGCACCCACGTTGAGGTAGGGAGTGGGGCAGAGGCAGGGGTTCAGGTGAATAGGGCCTCAGCTGGGCTGTGTGATGGGACATTCGGACCCTGGGCAGCTCATCCAGGGGCATGGGGGGCTCCTGTCTCTGTGTGCACTCTGGCAGGGGCCTGGGGGACATGTGCCTTCCCCATCTTTGCGCAGGGCAGAGGCAGCTGCAGCTGTGTGCTGGGCTCGGCGCACTGCTGCAGCTGGACCGGGAGCAGCGCAACACCATGTACTTAACCCTGCTGGGCTGCACCACACCCCCTGCCCACCCAGCGCAGAACGCACATGGCATTGTGCGGCTTTCGAGGCAGCAGGACGCAAAGCCTAGCCTGCTGCAGCAGCCGCCTCTGCCCTGCGCACAGATGATGGGGGCATGTGGCCCCTGGACCTCCCCAGGGTGTGCACAGTGACAGGAGCCCGCCTACGGCCTTGGACGAGTCGCCTGGGCTCTGATTGTCCCACCACCCGGCCAGGGCCCATTCACCCCTTCCCCTGCCCCACACCCTCCTGAGCCACTGGGCTCTCAATCGGCCCCCCGCCCCTTCCCCCACAGACTTACCTGCTGGGCGAGGGTGAGGCACTCAGGCCCCTCCCCCCAATAATTTTTCTTCCTCCACCTATGTCCTCAGAGCGCTCCTGATTGGTAGATAAGGAAGGAATTTTTCCCACTATTCCAGAATGGGAAACCTGGGTGACATCCAGTCTAGGACCCACTTAGTATCAATGCTTGTACTGAATTATAGTTTCATAGTTGGTCGGGTCGGAAGGGACCTGAGTAGATCATCAAGTCTGACCCCCAGCCACGGCAGGAAAGAGTACTGGGGTCAAACAAAATCAAATGCATTATGGGAATATGCATTTATTATTATGCATATTTATTATGGGAATGGAGCTTATCTGGTACTTGAACAAACAAAGGCTATGTAAGTATGCCATAATAAGTATTTTGCACCGATATCCTACACACTTTTAATGTACCCAACACCACGGTAGCTGGATGCCACATGCATGCAATCCTGGTTTCTTTCCCTTTAAGCATCACACTACATACCATTCATGACTAAGCCTCATAAACCCGGCTTTGAGACTGGGATAAAACTCCTGCCTGATTTTATAGGCAACTGAGATGCAAAAATTAGATGAATCATTCAAGATCACAGAGGAAATATGTCACTGTGCTGAAAACAGAATGCAGGTCTCTGATCCCAGTACAACATCAACTTCAAAAGCCATTCTTCTTCCAAGTGCCCATCTGTGCACTTAAATGGAGATGCATGCACCAGAACCAGGCTCTCAAATCTCCTCACCCAACTCTGCAATTTTATATTCAAAAACATAAAAGTAGATAAAAAGAAAAAGTACTTTGCACTGCCTTGAAGAATTTGGCTTAAAGTTATTATCAGCAGAGCTGGCTGGAACGATATGCATAGCTTCCATCCTGGATGGTGAGACAATATACCGTCCTTTCACACTGCAGTTTAAAATCAATGCCACTATTGCCCTCATAGTGCAAGAAGCCCTTTGCAAAAAACAAAAATACTTTTACAAGCTCCTAATTGTCATGTTTTGTGCTTGCATCTCTCACCACACCTATACTCTTTGTTATAACATTTAGGTTTTAAATGTATAAATCACATGTTGTTATTGGTGAAACAAAATGTGAGAGCTTCTCAATTGCTGCTGAAAATCCCATATATGTTTGGCAAAATACAATTCCTGGGGCACCAGGTGCACAAACCCTGACAAACTTTTCCATCCACTGGCTGTGTTGGCATGCTAGTGTGTGGCAGCAGCTGCCAAGCTCCTGTCCTGGAGAAGTAGCAGCAAAACATATGAAGTTGAAAGGGAACCTTTGCCTCTCAGCTGTCTTGTTTACTCTAGACCCTCATTGAGGTGGATGTTTAGCACCTTGTGCTTTATGAAAGTACTGAATAAACCTTCCCTAGTATCAGGACAATAGAGCACCTAAGCTATCTTATATGATGTTTTCTTAGTGTGCTTTAACCGGGGGCGGGGGGAATACAGCCCATGAGCTATATCTGCCTTGCCAATTGATTCTGTCCGGGGGGAATACAGCCCATGAGCCATATCTGCCTTGCCAACTGATTCTGTCCGGCTTGCAGTGCCAGCAGAGGCTGGAGCCAGAGCTGGAGTTACCAGCCACCTGTGGGTTGGTTAGGATCAGTTGACAGGCTTGTTGGAGGCGGTTCCAGCTCCAGCCTCTGCTGTCTACC
>NW_005842500.1:529317-534213 GCF_000455745.1 Alligator sinensis | reverse complement strand
GCCCCAGCTGCTGCTGTCTACCTGCCTGCCCAGCATGCAGTGCCAGCCTGGGGGATGGAGTTCAATTCCGTGGTACCAGGTAGGTGGACGGGTAGGGCTGCTTCTGCCCAGTGCTCCCCACCACACCAGCAGAAGCTGGACCCCGGCCAGCCCACCCACCCGCCCGGCACCACGCAGCAGAGTGGGGCAGGTTAGGAGGGGAACTGAGCCCCCTGCCCTGACCCTCCCCAACCAGGGGTAGCACAGCAGGTGGGGGGGAGGCCAAAAGATGGAGGCATTCCTCCCTTCTTCCCCCCATGCAGCCTGGCTCCACGGGGCTGCAAATACCACAGCCCCACCCCTGGCACAATGTGACTCTCAGCCCCATTCCTGGCTTCCAGTGTCAGCCAAGCCGAACAGGAGCCACGCAGCCCTCAACAGCTCATCAAATTCGTTAAGTGGCCCTCCAGCCCAAATAATTGTCCACCCCTGCTTTAACCTGAAGTTCTATCTTTATAAATTATCAAGATGCTTCTGGTTTCATTCCAAGATGCCATTTCAACTTTGTCTTGCACAGCCCTTCTCTAGCTGTGCAGGACGGGTGCTTTTAAATAAGTAGGGCTGCTCCACAGTCAGGGACAACTCTCTGCTTGTCCCTACCATAATGAACTATAAGTTCACATGACAGTACATCTGTTGTCCCCAGCATTTCCGCTGGCACTTCCCACTCTAAGCTGATTGCCCTAGAGGTAGAAGTGGGTTATCTTATCAGAGAGGGTGATAGCAGGATACTTTCTCTCTGACACAGGCATTACTTTTTCAGGATGTGAACACCTGCAGAATGACCATGGAGTGATAGTTGATTACAATACCTCTGATCCACTGATACGCTGGAACTCCTATGAAAACATGAGCCCAGATGGGGAAGGTAAGTAACTCAGTCTTGCCTCTGAAATTCTGTTATGAGAGAGCAAGACAGTCTTTGGCAACTGCAAACTGCTTAGTGGAATAGGAGGAGGGGAGAGCTCCTGTGCTCAAACCAAGGCAGTTCTGTCGTTGTGGGAGCTGGTTGATTCTATTAGCCCTTTGGCTCTTGCTGTAGTGACGGTATGGTCTTAAAAGAAGGAAAGACATGTAATGGTTATATGGGCCTTGTTTGTCTCTTGTAGGCAGCTGGTTGGTTAAATTTGCTGGTTGACACACTGAATTAAAAGATTTTTTCCCTGACACTGGTTTTGGCACCATAACATATTGTACCAAGTTCATGGATTTCAGTAAGAGCATTAATACTATGTTGTCTAGAACACTGCAGAACATACCCCAGGCTGTAGGGAAGTGGGTACCTGGCCAGTGGAATATACATGGTGGCTTTCCTTAGTAAAATTACAAATCTGTAAAGTGCCAGTGGTTTCTTTATGTGCAAGTCTTTCATTGCTGCAAGTAAAAACATGAGAGGGGGAGATAAGGAGTGAATAGATACCAAAGTCTCTGTTTTCATAATACTCCCTTACAAAACAAGAAGGGAGCAGAGCTAGTGCACACAAAGCAAAGATATTTACACCGTGGGGTCAGTACACATCTTTTTTAATTTTTAAGAATTAGTGTTGACTAAGAGGACAGATAGAGAGAGAGGTCTTTGCATAAGTGTATCTCTGAGGATTGGGTATGTACAAGAAGCTTTTCTCCACCATAGTAGAATTGCATAAGGATGTCCCATTTAGCCAATCCTATGCTCTAGGACTGTTTGCCCCTCCTTCCCTATGGAGAGGAAGCCAGCATAAAAGGGACAAGACTGAAAACAGGACCATAGTTCTACCTGTCCCTCTATGCAGTTCCACAGAGCAGGCTTTCCAGGGACTTGAGCAGGGTAGAGTAAGATCACAGTTAGATGCCTGTGCACCACTTAGGGCTAGTCTGCTCTCTGTCAGCAGTGGCTCCTAATGGGGAAAGAATGGCGCATACCTCACCCCTCCATATCTTCAGGCATGCTCTGCATCTGGAAATGCATCAGTCAGTCTGCTCCAGGGTTGTCCCTCTGCACCTCCAGAGACTGAGGGCCAAGGGCAGAGCAGTCTCTATGATGTATTTCCAGGTATAGATCCTGCCTGCCAACCTGAGTGGGCAAAACATGCTCATCCATGTCCTAGCAAAACATCATTGCTGCAGTATAGACAGGCCTTTGGATGTCTAATAGATAGAATGGGATCTATGCCTTGGTGTCTAGGGGAAGCTTAGCCTGCCTCACTCTTCCTTGGGAGACAGTAGAGCTCTATGTGAGATATGCATTTGCCTAGACCTTGTGCCATTTTATATTATACTTTATTCTTGTGCATAACATACTTTATTCAAACAGCAGAACAAACAGTGCTTTCTTCATAGTCATCATGGTCATCATAGGTAGCAGACTCCTAAGGGAAGGAACTGCTGGATTTAAACCCATGGGTCTATCTGGTGAGCAGTCAGTACAACAAATGCTGTAGTCTGGGACCCAGACTAAGAGAGGGAAAATTTCAGGTTCCAACCCTGGAAAGGGCTAAGACCTGAAGCCTGACACCTGTGAGGGGAGTGTCCAGAGAGCCCTGTGTGTGTCCCTGGTGGGAAGAGCTCTTCTGTTTGTGTGATACTTTTGTTTGAAGTCTCATGCCCCTATCACTGAAGAGTAGCTATCTTCAGCTGAATTCTGTTTTAGTCCTAATCCCATCCTTAGGACATTTTCCTTCTTCCTGCACACACACACACACACACACACTGAAGTCATTAAGAGTGGCCTGTGAGGTTGGGTGGCAGTACCTATAGGTTGCTTATATCTATTAGGTTTTTCTGAGACCTTTTGCATAGCTCTGCATTTTGGTTGCAGGGGCACAAGATGAGGAGGAGGTGATAAAAACACTTGAACCCAGAACCTACCATATTGCTTAGACATAGCTAGATGAAGGGTTCAGAGGAAAATCACCTCCCTAATTCTTCCTGTCCTTGCTAGTGGTTAGCAGGAAGGGGTCTACCTATGTTTAGAATGGGAAGATTATGCGCACATCTAATCCTGAATGGTTTGAAATCTTTGTCCCTTCTCCAGAAGTTTCTAGAAGGTTCTGGTGGCTAGAAAGCAAATAAGCAATTGAAAAACATTTAGTGTTTCTTCACAGGGATATGCTCGTTTTTCTCTTAAGAGTCCTTGCTGAGCTACTTGGCCCTATCTACTGTAACAAGAGTTCTCCATAGTAGGTACAATACTTTAACAACTTATTTCAGGCTCTCACTACCTTCTTATTTTTCAGACTCCCCACATCTGGAGACTTGGAAGTCTCCAGGCCTGGGAGACTTATGTTTTGAGAAAGGCCTGGAAGACTTGTGTTGGGAATTCAAAATGCTGTAGTTGAGAACAGCATTTGGGAATTCAGTGGTAGATTTTTCAGAGTTGTTTTTGCTGTAATTAGACTATCAATGATGGATGGCATCATTTGATGGAAACCCTTCAGAGAATGTGTGTATGTTACTGTGATATGAATTTTTTGGTCATTTGTCTTTACAAGTCTTGACCAATATTCCATTCTGTAGAAAACATCAAGATCCCCAAAGCTTATTCATATCTTGAAAATAAAAAAGTAAGTATCCATCAGAGAGCTGCCCTCCTTTTAAGTTGCAGAAGTCCTATGAGCACACAAAACATTCTGTTACCCTCTACTGCAGTGGTTCTCAACTTTGTTAGACTCGAGGCATCCCTCGGAAAATGCCAGCTCTGTTTTCAACTACAGAAAAATAGTACAGTAATTTTTCTGTTACAAAGATCTCGGAAAGATGATCACAACAGGTCAAAATTATTTTGATGCTATGGATTCCTATTTGAAATCTCTGGGTTTACCTTGTGAACTATATTTGCATACCCAGCAGTGCTGGCATTGTGCAGCACCCTTAAAAGGATCTCAAGGCATCCCAAGTTGCCACGACATACTGGTTGAGAATCACTGCTTAGTGATTTTAATACATCTCTACTCCATGTGGCAACTACAATAGCTGCCTGTCCTGCATATCACCCACCAGCATTACTTTCAGTTAGCCTTCTGTTTTTCTTGGTGGTTAAACCTGCTTTTGTCTTCTTTAATATTTAGATTACATGTGGGGGAAGGGGACTGCCTTTTATGCTCTAGTTAAGTGGGGGGCCATTCCTGTTTGGACCTCATAGATGATATTGTAATAGAAAACAGTGATAGCAATAATGGTTCATGATCTGGGATTCACACAAGGGTTCTGGGATGTACCACTGGGTAATTACCAGGCTTCCTGCCATCTATAGCGTGTTTCGTAGCTTCCTTGGTTCTTGTTTATCCCCACAGCGGCTTTTTTTTTTGTTGCTAAAGATGGTTGGGAAATGGTTAAAGTTCAAATAAAATGCATGTTTTGCTTGTATTCTCTTTTTTGTGGAAAATCCGAGTGGCATTTTTAATGTGATTTTGAAACATTGAATCACCACAATTCTTAAGGTTTTTTTTTTTAAAAAGCCTAGGAGCTCCTCAAGAAAAGACGCTTCAAGTTAAGTTTTTTTTTAATGGGAGAAGGTTGGGTTTTTTTTCACTGAAATGCCATGTAGACTACTTTTTGGACAGCTCTTGATTTTTTTATTTTTTTTTATCCTGTCAGTAACAGTGTTCAGGGCTGTTACTCACTGTACACCACATGGATCAGTCCCTGAGCAGGACCTTCAAATCTACTTAAAATGGACACTCTTTTGAGATGCAGTTTATCTTTTAATTCTGGCTTTGTATAGATACTACAAACTAGGTCCTAGGCTACAGCTGGAGGCTCCTTGAGACTATTAACATTGTATAATAAATACAACTCACTGCCCAGAAGCAAATGTCTCTCTTGGTGGAGAATAAGGGAAAATTAAAGGAGACTCTGGCTTTATCAGCAGCAGGGTGG
>NW_005842500.1:523774-529307 GCF_000455745.1 Alligator sinensis | reverse complement strand
TGGATTGAAAAGCTTGCCCGGCATCCTTGTCAGCGCACTGAAGGTATTGCAGGAAGAGAAACACTGCAACAGGTGAGCAACTAAGTGTGCCTTATAGAACCATAAAAAATTAGGGTTGGAAGGGACCTCAGGAGGTCATCTAGTCCAACCCCCTGTTCAAAGCAGGACCATCCCCAACTATATCATCCCACCCAAGGCTTTGTCTAGCCAAGTCTTATAAACCTCCAGGGATGGAGATTCTACAGCCTCTCTGGGTAACCGGTTCCAGTGCTTTACTACCCTCCTAGTGAGAAAGTTCTTCCTAATATCTAAACTTCCCTTACTGCAACTTGAAACCATTGCTCCTTGTTCTCTTATCTGCCACCACTGAGAACAGTCTAGCTCCATCCTCTTTGGAACCGCTTTTCAGGTAGCTGAATGCTCCTATTAAATCCCCTCTCAGTCTTCTCTTCTCCAGACTAAATAAGCCAGTTTCCTCAGTCTCTCCTCAGAAGCCCCAGGCCTCAAACCATTTTCATTGCCCTCCACTGGACTCTCTCCAATTTATCCACAACCTTTCTGTAGTAGGGGGCCCAAAACTGGACAGTGTATTCCAGATGTGGCCTTACCAGACCAACATGGCTACAACCTATACCCCAGAATAGAGGTATTCACTTCCCTCGATCTGCTGGCAATGTTCCTACTAATGCAGCCCAGTATGCCATAGGCCTTCTTTGCAACAAGGGCACCCCGTTGGCTCATATTCAGCTTACTAGCTAATTACCCATCAAGGGGCTAGGATGGAGTGCTGCCATCTAACGCCCCGTGCTGCCACTGTTCTGCCTCTTGCAGGGAGCAGGGTGGGGGAGCCTAGGCCAGCTCTGCTGGCTGGCCTCGGCTCCCCCGCCCCCTGTCCAGTCCTCGGCGTTGCTTCGGAATCATGGTGGCACTTCCCCAAGCTTGAAGCACTCTGATTGGCTGTTTCTGTCAGCCAATCAGAGTGCGGATAAAGCGTTATGAATAGACAGACAGACTTAGGCTTTTATAAGTTTAGAATTATCCGTCGTAACCCGCAGGTCCTTTTCTGCAGAGTTACTGCTTAGCCTGTCAGTCCCCAGCCTGTACTAGTGCATGGAATTTTTCTATTCCAGGTGCAGGACTTTGCACTTCTCCTTGCATGACTTCAGAAGTCTGTGTGACTTACAGTGGGAGTGCTGAGTAATTAAACCTGAAGTATTCAGTTTGGCAAGACGCGTCACCAGAAAAAAATCATCACACTTCCATCGAAGAACGTAATAGTCGGCCAAATTAATACTGGTACAAATTGGCTGAAGTTAGCTGATTCAAAAGAGGGATGAATTTGATCCATTCTTGTTAAACAAAATGTCTATTTTTTTCTAAGTATTCCACAACCTATTACTCTGTTAGGTTGAATCTCTAGATAGAAGAAAATATATGCACGTGCATGTACACATTATAAATTGTCTTAAAGCGGCTATTAAAGAAGTTACTGAAGTCCTTTGCAAGGTTTTCACCATGTCTGTACAGGGTCAGGTTTCTTAATATGCTTTTTCACCTAAGCCATGCTGCTTGCTTCATGGTAAGTGGCAAATGGAGTTGTTTACCAGCAGCACTTGAAAATCTAGCTCATAAAATAAGTTGGAAGGAAAGGGATGTTTTCACTTAAGTAAGACTCCACAAGAGCACTGGTAGTCCATGTTCTCATACCTCAGAGTGCTGACCAGTAACATATCTTGCCTATGCTGTGAATAGTCAAATACCTAATATTTAGAAATAGCCAAATATTTAGAAACTGACTCACTCCCATCTTCTCTCTTTTCTTGAAGAAAACAAATGAAAAGTATCTCCTGGTAAGCAATAGATGGCTTTCTGGAATGTACCCATGTCATATGATTTGATGTGGTGCCGTTTGACTTTTTTTTTTTTAATGCCTTTTTTCCCCCCTCTTCAACCCAGAGTAAATAGCTGTTGAATGGGGAGGTGCCCTCTTCCGTAGTTAAACACTTGTTTTCCCAGAGGGCCCCTTCAGTATTGCAAAACTTAAGGGCTGAGACAAAACTGCTTAGCTGAAAAGGAATGCAGATGCCTACCAACAAAAACAATGGGGCCAGTGCCATTTCTGGTAAGTAAACCTGAAGTATAAATTGGTAGTGATCAAGTGAAGTTCAGCTTTGAAGCTTGAACTATATACAAAGGTCTTTGAGAGAGAGAGCAGGGGAGAGATTTTGTCAAGCAAAAAATAAAAAGTTTATTTTCATTTGAAAAATGATGTACTACAATAATTTTCCTCTTCCTTCTTGGCAATGAAAATAGAAACACGGAATTATTGGATTTATCCTACAAAATTCTGCCAGTTTGGAACACTGCCTTTTACATCTGCATTCAGTTATGCCTCTTTCAAATGAGGCTTTTTTCTTTTATCTCTTAATGCTACATGGTTTTTTTTTATCATTATTATAACTGAGAAAGAGACTGACAGAAAGTTGGAGTTAAATAAATGGAAGGTGGCTTATTTTTAATCTTCAGTAATATTGAATGCAGAGATGAAATTAAAAAGGGCTTCTTTCCATGTGTTGTAAAGTGCCAGTTTGAATTCTCCCCTACTTCTTATACTGTGGTCATTGTGTCACTTGAACAGCTTGATATGTAGCTTAAACAGCTATACGTTATATGTAGCTTAAATACTCCTTTAATACTTGTATTGTGGACAATGTGCAAGTTTAGCCTTATGGATTTGATGTCTGGAATCTGGATGTTCCATGGGATGCTTGCCCGGAGAAAGAGAGCTATATGGTTAAGGCACTAGACTAGTGCTCAGGATACTGGGTTCAGCTCTTGACTCTGTCATGGTGGGCAAGTTGGTTAGGAACAGATTTTCAAGGTCAGTGTGCTCATCTCACTGCAAGGGTGCTTTTGCCTTGTTTTTTAAAGCAAGCACATATCTTGTGATGAGCTGTTTTGAAAAACTGGTTGCCTATTTAGGTGTTAAATAGAGCTGAGCTCTTCAGAATATATGTCTGTTAATTCTCTCCATGCCCCCATGTTTTCTCCCATTAACATGGCTGTAATAGCACTTCCCTTTCCCTGTCCTTTACTTATCTTGTCTGTTTAGGTTATGGAGTTTGAAGGTGGGGAGGACCCTATGCATCTTCTGTACCTAGGGAAATGCAACCCAGCCTTGGTGGGGGCCTCTGGCTACTGTCAAATTAAAAAATGTATCTGGGAGAGGAAAACTCAAAGGGAGTAAAGAACAATAATGGATGAGAATTTTCCAAAGAAAGAGAACTTTCCAAAGAAGAACTTCCATAGAGAGAACTTTCCAAAGCATTCTCTTTATTAAAAAAAAAACAAAGTAGAAATGAATGGGGTTAGAGCTATCTATAGAACAAGATAGCTCAGTTTTAGATGCATTCATTTGCTGTGGATTCTTAAAGCACCATGTGAAATCTGTACTAGATTGGTAATGGTGAAATGGCAATGTTTTCCAATGAGATTTATTCATCAGCCCTAAGTTAATGTTTCTGTTACCCCATTTCACTGAATGGCCAGGTAAAATACTGAGTCTTGTAGGTTATTCTACTTAGCAGGAAAAATTGGTAACAGGGTCAAATGTCTATGATGAAGGTCTGTTGTATTCTTAATGCTGGTCCGTTTTATTATTGTGTTGCTGGTTCAACAAGCACCAGATAGACCAACCGAAGCCCTGACTTGAACAACAGCAGAAGGTTTGCAAAAGATTTGAAATCACAATGATGCAATAGATAACTAGCAGCTGGATATGAATTACTAATGTAATTTAATCTTTTGCTTGTCTTTGCTCACCTTAAGACCCATATCTAATATTCTTGAGATGTCCCAAGAAAACTAGTCAGACAATATTGCAGTAGCATGTCTCAAAACCTTAGGAACAGTATGATACCAAGGACCTTCTAAAATTGTAGACTTCTTTGAGCAGTAACAATTTCAATAGTTTTTTAAGCTTGACAGGTCATATTAAGATCAGAGATCAAAATTAATTGAAACAAGACCATGTTGATGCCTGTTTTAATGGAGCAGGTAGTGACTCCCAGCTCTTTGGGCCTGCAACCCCCCAAACCGGTCTTTGTTACTCAGGCTTGGCTCTAGAAATAATAAAAAATCCTGTTGGTTCAAGCAAAGGGTTTATTTGCAGTCTAAGCTAAATAAAACTGAACATAAAAATACTAAGCTCTGCATATTTTTATGATATTTTTGTAAACTGATTCTTCCTTCTCCAGAAGTTGCAGTATCACGAAAATATAAATTCTACCCTTTTCTGGTCACTGAAATAGAAATGTGTATTGATGCCTGTATGGCACAGAAGTGACCTAACCTATTTGATATATCCCTCCTTGGCTTCCCAAAAGGTCCAGGTTTAGGGAATTAGCTTGGGAGCAGGGTGAGTTATCCAGTGTGGAGGACCATGCTATGGCTACTGGAAACTGTCTACTAGTGATAGTCCAGAGCTCTGCCTGGAGTTCCTTGCTATAGGGGAAGGGAAGCTGTGGTGCCAGTGGATGTCTGAATCTGCCTGACATTTTGTCTCACCATAGATGTTTCTTATAAATCGGGGATGGGCAAAATACAGCCCACAGGCTGGTTCCAACCCACCAGGCAATTTCATCCAGCCTGCAGGTGGATGCCTAACAGTTCACTGTATCCAGCCCAATCCCAGGCTGCCCTTGCTGTGCTCGCATGGGGCTGAACCCCATTCACTCCTGCAGGGACAGCGCACCCTGCGCTCCCACTCTCGCCCTCAGGACGGCCCTGATTCTGGCCCCGTGAATAGGGAAGCAGCAGTGGGCAGGGGAAGTGGTGGTGGTGGCAGTGGCAGGGGGCAGAAAGAAGGAGGGCAGCAGGCAGGCGGGAAGGTAGGGAAGCGGCAGGGGAAGGGTGGCAGCAGGTGGGGGTGAGGGAAGTGGTGGTGGCAGTGGGGGATGGGAGTGGCAAGGGGAGGGAGTGATGGTGATGACAGCAGGGGGTGGGGAGTGGTAATGGTGGCAAGTGGGAGCGAACCAGCAGCTGGGTTGGATTGCAGAGTCCACACCAGTGCCCCAGGGTCAAGGCCAGCAGGGACCCAGGGCAGGACAGGAGGAGTGTGGAGCCCAGGCATGCGGGCACACAGGGTCTGCCTGGCTCCATCACATGGGGCTCGCTTACAGTTCTCCACCCGAGCCGCACATCTCTAGGGGCAGGCCTGCGCAATAGAGCCAGCAGCCTGGCCCCACTCACTGCTACACTCAGGTCATGGGGAACGTTGGGGAGCTCCACGCTATGGAGCCAGACCAGCTTTGCCCCTCTCCCTGCTGCCTTGGCCAAGCCCCATGACCTGCACGACTGGCTTCATCATGCAGGGCTTCCCCCAGCAGTATAAGGCTCGGGCATGTGAGCCCCACACAATGAAGCTGGCACCCCGGCCACGTGCAATCCTGGGGCTCGCTGGGACTGCGCACTGCCAGGGGGCTCCACCTGCTGCTGCCTCTGGCAAGGGGCTGTGCACAATGGCGGGGGGGTG
>NW_005842500.1:517886-523453 GCF_000455745.1 Alligator sinensis | reverse complement strand
AGTCGCGCGGAATTTTAAACGGCCAGCGAGCCAATTACTAGCCGCCACGTGTGACTAATTTAGCACTGGCCAATAACGGGGCACAAATTTGCATCCGAATAGCGGGAACTCTTTGCACCGTGCATCTCTGTGCTGCAAAGAAGAAATGCATCCTGCAAAGGAAACTGCAAATTGGCGGGAACTCTCCTGCACGCAGGCTCTTAATTGCAGCAGAACACTCTGCCGTGCAAAGGAGCTCTCATGTGGCCAGGAAATTCCATAGTGCCGAGGCACAAAAAATCACTGGGTCGTGACAACACCCACAGCCCCCCACAAACCCCATACCTACTCACACATCCCCACAAATGAACATCTCCAAAAGCCACCATAACCACCTCCTCTCACACCCCCACATCCCTACACACACACCCACAGTCCCCCACAAACCCCATACCTACCCACACACATCCACACCTTCCCTCACACACCCACACACATAAACCTGCAACCCCCCACAAATCCCATACCCACCCACCCGTACCCCTCCTCCCAATATACAAGAGTAAGACTTCATTTTGGGCTATTATGCAATCACCTCTATATACACTATACAAACACACACAATCAGGACAAAATATTTTTTGAAAAAAAATTAATGTTATTGTAGGTGTTTGATTTTTAGTATATAATTATTTTTTTCTGGTTCCAAGATGGCAAACCTCCTTCCCAAAAGGAATACTTCCAGGGGTAAGGGGGGAGGACTTCCAGTGGCAAAGGTCAGGGCCCTAGGGGTGGGACTTCTGGTCCCAAGATGGCGACCGGGGCCAGGGCACCCTACCCTTGCAGCCCTTGACAGCTCACCAAAACTCATCGTCACCCTCCAGCCAAAATAATTTCTTGCTTCTGTTATAAATTGATACTTCTTAATATCCTTGGCTTTCCACTCACATGCAAAACAATTCTTTCTGTAGTGGCCAGTTCAGCCACTGAGGTGGGCTCTGTGTTGGCTGCCCTTGTCACTTTTCATATGTATGTTCTTTCATCAGCTCACAAGCAGTGTCAACAATATTCTGGATGTCCTCAAAGAAGAGAGAGCCAAGCATCTAGGCCATACCCGATTAAGAGTCTCTTTGGTTCTGGTTTTACGGCTTAATGCTGCTGTAGAAATGTGATGGATTCCATTTCTACTTGATTCCGCAATTTTTTCATCGGGATCCTGCAGCACCAGCTGACTATAAAAAAAAATGACTCAAACAGAGATCAAGGCTGCTTCAGTTTAATGAACAATGCTTTACTGATCCAGGAAAGCGAACTTGTGTAAACAGGCATATGACATTTATTTTCATTGCAGGACTGAGCTTTATGCTCTTGGTGTCCTGTAAAAAGCTGGTGGGTAGATTTTTATTGCTACACATGTTGAGCATAAACAGGAGGCATAGTTTTCCTCAGTCTTGCAGTGAGAGCGGAATAAGTGGCAACTGGCTCTGAAACAGAAAGTATGTGCTCTACTGTTCTGACTGCTTGGGGGTGATGCAAACAGTTTGTCATACAGTTCAGAGCAAGGGTTTGTGGGCTGCAGGGCAGTAAGACGCAGCTGGTACTGAAAGACTGAGGACACTCCACAGTTCATGGAGGTCCTATCATCTGATTTGATCCCCTGAAATGGAGGCGTTGGAGCTGTTTGGTTTTGGGGGGCTTGATAGCAGCTGCCACATAAAATATTCACATGATTAATGCTGAAGAATCCTGTGTAGACACTTCCCTCCAGAAAACAGAGATTGCATAGCAATTATGAGGAGGCAGTGTGACAGGAGCCCAGAGGAATGCTGAAATAGGGATATAGAAGAGTTACTTATAGGCTGTTTTATGACAAAAAAAAGCAAACCAGAAGCGAATCTGTGAAATGCATGGCTAAATAACTTTTGGGGATTGAAGTGTGCTCCGTTTCAGCTGAATTGAATTTATGCTGTGGGTAAGGGAGAGCATGACAAAGAGGTAGGGACTCCTGCAAAGGAAATAGCTTGTAGACTGAATTACCTTTTCAAATAACCCATTTCCACACCCCCTTGGCTTCAGGAGTTCAAATTTCATTGAATCCGATTGTGCCTCAGACTCCTCCCACGTGTTTACATTTTCACTTGCTTTTTTGGCTGAATTGGTTTCATGCTTCTCTAGCACTACCAGTTACCTTCAGAAGCAGCAACAGCTGTAGCAGGAGGGGTAGGGAAGCTGTGTGCCCTGCTAATCTGGAGGCATCTGCAAAATCTCTGTCTTTCCTCTTCTGTAACATTTTACTCGAGTATTAGCTGATTTAAGCTAGCCATTATTTGATTACTGTACAGAACTCCTGATCCCGTCCAGTAAAAGGTAAGAGGCTTTCTTATAGTTCAGTAACTGGCAGTACAGTGGGTGTGGGTGTGGGTGTGTGTGTGTGTTTAAGAACTTCCAGTAAGAGAGTAAAGACAAGTTAGCATAAAAAGTTTTAACCTTCAAGGATTGCAGCTCTGGACTTGTCTAGGTTTGCCTTGAAGGCAGTAATATTGATTCATAAAGTTGAAAAATAATCCTACCGTCCTGTAATACTTCCTGGTCTTAACAGGATCAGTGGGACAGTGGGTAGGAGACAGTATTTGTAACCTCTCTTGTGTTCAGGTGGACTGGGTCAGAACGGTTCTTGCTGGGTCCATGTGTTTACCTAGCTGGCTTGCATTTTTGTGTGTTTTCACAAGTGGTGAATGACTGGAAAGGGAATAACTGGAGATAAGTCAAAAGGCTGAAAGACTGAAATGTCTTTTGACTCACAAGCCTGCCTCCAAGTATTTGGATTTCAAGAAAGGAAGCATCAGAGAACACAGGCTGGGAGGGGAGCTGCCAAACTGGTATGTGTTACTATTTCAGCTTCTACATTCTATGTAAGTCTCTCTTTGTATGCTAGTTTTAGGCACGAATATATATATATATATACACACTCCTTCCACTCTGAGGCTTTCATTTATAAGTAAGTGCTTGATACCAGCCCATCTGTATTTCAGGTTCAGTGGGAATTTTGCCAGTTTTAGCTCTGGCAGTTCAAATAGGAGACCGAGTACTTCTGGAGAAAGGAGGTCAGACTGAAAGAAAGTGGGCCCCTCGAGTTTGGGTAATTGAATTCCAACCCTGCTTTGGTCTCCACTGTTTTGAACTGCCCTTGTTTTTTGACAGCTGTATGACTCCAGCATTTTATAGACTGCTAGTTCCTTGGAAAAATTGAGAGCAGGATTGAGCTTTAAACTGCAATGAGAAATTTAATGTGTGCAGCTTTCGGGATGCTAGTATATAGCAAGGTGCACAGAATAACGTTTTGCTTTGCTCGCATATTCTTTTTTTTTTTTCCCCTGTGTATATATATCTATGTTGTTGCTTTTTAACCAGGTTAGATATCACTTTTCTTTTCTGGATTTAAAAAAGTGAGAAATAAGAAACATTGCGAAGACCAAAGTAATGCAAAATCTTAGGGTTGACTTGAAGAGCTATTCCAAGTATACTATCTATGGAAAAAGTATCAAGTGATTATTTTAGTAGAGGGGCAACAAGCCCATATCATATACATTTTTTAATTCACAGCATTGTAACAGGTCATCTTTTTAGTTTGATTTTGTGGGGAAGGATGGTAAAGCAAAGATTCCTTCCATCATAGTTTACACTATGTCAAAATGACCCAAGTACTATGATACTTACAGCACTGAGTGTCCTTCACTTCCATAGAAGTTAGGGCAGACTGTATCTTCAAGGATCAGGCCCTATCAGTACAGCTGTTGTGTCAATTAAAAGTAGCTTCAGAGTAACGTTCCGATTACTCCGATTTCAGTATCATAAGTCTACTGACTCACTTTCTGTGAAATGCCTTAATTCAAGTGAAACAAATGTTTGCCTATTCCATGTGGCATATCAAGATTCTGTTGCAATATAGTTCACTCCTTAATAGCACTGTCGTGTTGTAGAGTGGAAAGATATTTGTATACTTGTGCTTCTTATCATATTCTGAAACTCACTTGCAATGGGACACACTCTTCAAATATCACATACTTTCTCTTCAATCAGGAGTGGGCAAATTATTTCTGGTATATGTTATCTCAGGATTTGTCATGATTTGGAATGAGATAAAGCCACAGAATTTAGATGTAGATACAAAATTTTCTACTGTAGTCTTCAGGATTCTGGTTCAGGCCTATGCTTAGTCTTTTCTCATCTATTTATTGGCACACAGACACTTTTTCAGTGAGCCTCCAAAATATCAAAAGTCAGCTGCCTAGGAGCGAGAGGTGGCTTAGCTGTACATGGAATAAAATTGCTTGATTTTTATCCCCTAATCACAGGTGGTCCTACTTGTAGCCTGTCACTGTTTTGTGCATTTAAGACTTACACAATAGTGATGCTTTAAAGTGGCCACTACTGGAAAAGTTTGCCCATGGGAATTTGGGAATTGGTCCATAATAAAAGGTTGGCAATTGAGCCAAATTTTCAAAAGCAGGTACTTAAGACGGACATCCAGATACTTCTGTGATTACATTTTCCTTGGGGTATTTAAATGCCTGGCTTACATGATTCAGTGCTTACTCAAATGAGTCCTGGTAAACTGTTCATCTAGAAAATTAGATCTCCTGATATACTATGTCATATTCAGAAAATCCCAAATGATCACTCAGCTTGCAAATATTCAGGGATTCTGGCCCCTCTACTCTCCTGGTGCTGGCATTTTGAGGTTTCAGAGTGAAAAAGTAAATGCCAGGAAACCTATCTGTCAGCTTTAAAACAGTAGGACACATCACAAAGATGCCAGGCATCAAACATTATCCCATCTGTCATGGTATCCTGTCCTGACACAAATATGAAGTTGAATAGCATGTGATAGCTGATCCCTGTCAGAATGGCTGAATATTATGCAACACATAGTGTCTCATATGATGTGATTGTAAAGGGAATAATTTAAATGTAAACTTGACAGAGACTAGGACATTAAACATAAAAAAGCAGCGTGCATTAGGTCAACTTGTACTGACTGCAGATCAGATCTGCTCAGCTTATAAATAAAACCCCTGATCTTTTACCTATATGTATTTAGTTTTCAGGGTAAGAAATTTTCTAGGGATCAGGAAGTCAAGCAGTTTCTTTTAGTTACCATATCATCACCAGCAACAAAGATTTTGCAAGCTGCATTCTGCCCCAAAATCTGTGTAATAATTGAAGGTAGAATTTAACCTTGCACTTGAAAACTGGAAACAGATCCAAAACTTGTTGACTTAAATGGAAGTGTTTCCATAGGCTTTGGATTAGCTTCTTGGGTAATACTGTTGATGCTCAGACCAGAATGAACAGTTTGCCCTCTCTAATCTGAGTTAGCAGTACCCCAGCAGATTTCAGCCTGTGCGTGTGCATGTAGGAGGTTCATACCCTGATCCAAAGCCCACTGAATTTCACTGATTTTTAGTGGTCTTTGGATGTCATTCTTTCAACAGTTGCTTTTGCTTTAAATATAATTACGAAGCTCTACATAAGATGTCATTCATCTACCTGACAGCCGGGGGAGGGAGACATTTTTCTTGCAGGAT
>NW_005842500.1:516973-517876 GCF_000455745.1 Alligator sinensis | reverse complement strand
TCCTGCAGGTGCACCATTCCTTGCTGCCTACCAGTTAAGAGTGACTACTCAGGGAAACCTAAAATATGTGCAGTTTGTTCATCTTCACCATAGACCCAAAGGTCAGATGAGAACCAGGACTGGATAGTCATTAAGAAAGTATTTTAGCAAGCAAATTGGGTATTTCATAGTAGTTCAGGACCACTAATTTGACTTGTGCATATATCAGGAAAAGATACTTTTTAATATACTTAAAGGGATACCCTTTACTCCCAGAAGTCATTGAAACTTGAACTCCTCTAACATGGCATAAATCCAAGGTGGGCAAAAATGTTGTAACTCTGTTAATTTATTGAAAAGTATATTTTGTTGAACAGTCCCCTGGAGAATTGTGAAACTGGACATAACAGTACTATCTTCCTAATGTCTAATTTAAAGCGCGCTAAAGAAAATTTAAATTGAGCAACCTAGTGTCAGTGCCTGAAGTGCAAACAGAAAACCAAGAGTAAAAATGAGAACAGTAAATCTTTCTTGTAAACTATCTTTTATTTTAATAATTGAAGGTACTAATTAGTAATATTGCTGAGAATATATTAAGATCTATAATGTTTCAGAACCTTTCTAAACATTTAGCTGGATCTGAGCATCTTTTGTGGTTTGTTTTTCTACTGTCTAGAGTATGCAGCAATATAGCTAGTTTTAGGACTTGCAGCATATTTTTTCCGAAGAAAACAAAAACTTATTTTCTTTGGCCTTCGGGTTATAAGATTTGAAAATAGCTAGAGTTTATGGTCAAATGACTATTGGTTTAATTTGCATTGTTCTTGTAAACTTATTTTATTTTTTAATCATTTTTCCTTTTTTCACAAGGCAACCTGCAAAGATGAGTTAAGTCATGATCCTTCATAGATGCTAGGGCAGGAA
>NW_005842500.1:509213-516942 GCF_000455745.1 Alligator sinensis | reverse complement strand
TGGTCAGATGACCCTAGCCAGATGCCTATCTAGCCTTCTCTTAAAGACCCCCCAAGGTAGGGGAGAGCACCACCTCCCTTGGAAGCCCATTCCAAATTCTGGCCACACTTACCATGAAGAAGTTCTTCCGATGTCTAACCTAAATCTGCTCTCTGTCAGTCTGCGACCATTGTTCTTTGTTACCCCAAGAGGCATCCTGGTGAACAGAGCATCTCTGATTCCTTGCTGTGCCCCCTAATGAATTTGTAGGCAGCAACAAGAACACCTCTCAGCCTTCTCTTGCGGAGGCTGAAGAGATCCAGGTCCCTTATTCTCTCCTCATAGGGCTTGGCCTGCAAACCCTTAACCATATGAGTGGCCATCTTCTGGGCCCTCTTGAGGTTATCCACATCCTTGTTAAAGTATGCTGCCCAGAATTGGATGCGGTACTCCAACTGCAGTCTGACCAATGCCGCATAGAGGGGAAGTGTCACCTCCTTGATTCTATTTGTCATGCATCTGCTGATGCATGATAAAGCGCGGTTAGCTTTGCTGATGATTTCGTCAGACTGACGACTTGTGTTCATCTTGGAGTTCACTATGACACCGAGATCCTTCCATATGCCCTTTGGAACAGATCCTGTCATTTATCACACTTCTAGCACAATGGGGCCCCCAGCAATAGTACAACATACATTATAAATAATTGTAGTAATGAAAGCACTGTTTATCTGGGTGGAGTCACAAAGGTGTGGGGGTGGCTCTGTTGCTAGCTTAATTGATTAATTAAGCAAAAGGGGTGGGTATACAGATTAGCTATCAGTGAAGCTAAAAGAGTCTAGCTTCAACAGTTCGAATTTATTAACAAGGGAAGGGGAAAAAACATAGCAATAAGCACAATGACAGGAACAGGAGACATCTATACATATATCCCTATATTTACAGGGTCTTACTTACCAGTGTCGCCCAGATACTATGGTGGGGGTCTCCAAGTCCTTACCCTCTGGCCTTTGGTCCTGGTAAGGGAGTCTTCACTTCCTTTGAACTCCTAAGGACAAATCCACCATAAACTCTCACCACCCATCACACCAGACCATGGCAGCATGAGCTTTCATAGCCTTCAAATGATTGACAGAAATAACTATCCAATGGTTCCCACTTAGTAACAACATTTAACCAATTATACTTGCTTAATGACAGCACACGTCACTCATTCTCACCGTATCACTCTCTGTCTTCTAAATAACCACTCTTGCTTTTACTTCAGTCATATAACTCTTCTTCTATCCTTCATCTTACATTCCCGCCAAAACTAGAACAAGTTTGTGCATGTGCTTAATTTCCTAAACCAGGAGACAAGATCAAAAGTGTGTGAAAGCTTCCAGAATTTTCCCCTATATGCAGAAAATAGACCTGGGCTACAATCCCCTCCTTGATGGTGGTCCCACCTTAGGGTACCACCATCACATTTAACCAGGCCTGGTGTACCGAGGTGCTGCAGACCCCACCTACTCAATGCCCATTAGTTGTAGCTACTAGCAGAGCCATATCTTTTTAGTGGGGGTGCTGTCACCCTAGCCCAGGGGTGGACAATTATTTCAGGCGGAGGGCTGCTTACCAAGTTTTGGCAAGCCATCAAGGACTGCATGGGTAGCCCCACCCCTTGACAGGTGCCCCACCCCCTGATCACCATCTTGGGACTGGAAGTCCTGTCCCCTAACCCCTGACCTTTGCCACGAGAAGTCCCTCCTCTTGCCCCCTGGAAGTATTACTTTCTGCAAGGGGTTTTGCCATCTCTGAACCAGAAAAATACCAAATTATATTCTAAGAGTCAAACATGCATTCATTAATTTCATTTAAAAATATTTTGTTCTAATTTACATGCATTCATGTAGTGTATGCAGAGGTGATAGTATAATAGCTTAAAATGAAGTCTTACTCTTGTATATTGTGGGAGGATGTCGGTTGGAAGGTGGGTATAGGTTTGTGGGTATGTGGGGAGGGGTGTGTGGCAGGAGAGGTGTCGGTGGGTATGGGTTTGGTGTGGGGCTGTGAGTGTGTGGGAAGAGGGTGGCTGGGTAGGTTTGTGGCTTCTGTGGAGGGGGAGGGTTTGCCCACTGCCTGGCCCCCCCTACCCCCAGCAGCAAGCAGAGTCCCCCACAGAGGTCCTGCAAGCCTGAGCTCTGTGCTCCTGCCACTCTTGGCCCAGGGGCACTGGCATGGGCCCTGTGCTACTGCTCATTGCCACTTGCCCCCCATCTGACACTGCTGCCCTTCTCCTGCCACTTCCTTGTTCCCTGCCCCCTGGCCTCTGGCACCATATCCCAGCTGCTCCTGCAGTCCCGGCACTGCAGCTGGGAACCGTGTGATGCCAGAGCATGGCAGGTGCCGGGGAGTGGAGAAATGGCTGTGGCAGGCAGGGGGAAGAGGTAGCAAGTGGGTGTGAGGACCACAGCAACAGCCAGGTGGGAGCATGGGGCCTGTACCAGCAGGGCAGGAGCATGGGGTCCAGGCTGCACTGCTCAAGCAGGGAGAGGAGGGAGCTGGCCCATCTCCATAGAGCCCCTGGCAGCCCAGCCCTGAGCTCCTGGTGCCCCATTCTGGGCCCCACCAGCACTGGCCCCTGTGCACCGGCACAGGCCCTGTGCTCCCGCCCAGCTGTCACTACGCTCCACATGCCCACTCGCTGCCCTTTCCCCCTGCCTGCTGCACACATTTCCCCGCCCACCTGCCTTCCCACATGCCTGCCAGCACCACATGGTTCCTGGCTGCAGTGCCGGGACTGCAGGAGCCAGCCCGGCCAGCCCTGAGGACTGGGGTGATTACCCGTGGTCCTGCCCTGCCTTCTTCCCTCCCCTCCTTCTTATCTGTATTTCCCTTGGCACGAAGGCAGGAACAGTCCCATGCCAGAGGCCTTCAGAAGTCCCTGCTAGGTAGAGGCTTCTGGTTGGGGCTCGGGGTGGGGCTGGGCCAGGCCAGACTTGCTGTGGCAGCTATTTAGTTCAGCTGCCGGCTGCCCCTGTGTCCTACTGCCACTGGCTCCTGTCATCTTTGACAGGCAGCCAGGGGCAAATAAATATTAAATTTTCTAACTTTTTTTAGGGGCCCTGCGGGCCAGATAGAATAGCCTGGTGGGCCATGTTTTGTCATTCCCTGCCTAGCCCAGTCTTCTGCTCTGCTCAGTTACCTTAGAAGGCTCTGTTTCCCAGTTGTCTGCATGTCTTGTTTATTATGACTATACAACATCAATTTAACATACATGCACCAAATAATTACTATCACAGGTATCATAGTTCCAATAATTCTTATTATTGTTAACTAACCATAACAACAGGATGTAACATTATATTGAGCATACTAGTGGCTGTGGGTGACCAATAAAGCAATGCTTCCAGTGGTGGTTACTTCCTGTCTTTTTTATTTTTCCTAGCACAGTGACAGTCTGTTTGCCATCATGCTGGACTTTGATCATCACCCTTTGTGCTTGATTGGCATTTTCAGTTAACAGCTGCTGGAGGTTATCATGTCTCAGCAATTGCTGAATTAGCTGTCAGTTCATTCCTTCTAGAACAGGAATCATTTCATAGTACAGTTCGTAATTTTGCAATAACACATAAATTAGGAAATCCGGAAAAATAAAATCAAGGTCACAACCATACAACTTGGTAAAATTGCATTTGCAGAAGCTATTATAAAAATGCACAGGATAATGTAATAGTTCACCAACAATTATAAAACTACACCAGGTATTTACACAAACACATCTTTGACGAGCACAAACTACTGTTGAGTAATCGTGATGTGTGTAATTCAAAATCACAAAGTCGTATTTTCTCTGATACGTATCTAGGCACATAATGTTGAGTGGATTTTTTCTGTTCATGACTGCACCATGTGGTACCTCCTGGTTTCTAAAAGCAAAGCCAAGCCAGCATGTGACTGAGTTATCACATCATTCTTTTAATTATGTTGAAGCAATTTCTCCTTCCCATCACATTCCCACATCTTGCTTCCAATCACAGTCCCACAAATCAGTTCCTGAATCAATGGAGTTTTTCTGGTCAACTGAACGGCATCCTACACTTGAGTTCATGAGTAAATGGTTATGGATCATACGGTTACTGTGATCATTGACTTTCCACAAGTGAGGTAGAACAATTCTAGGAATATCTTTGCTGTACTGCATTACAACAATTAAGAACTCGGGTCGGGGGGCGGGAACACCCAGGTCCAAACTGGATTGCCTTAATATGTCTTTCTCGGGACCACAGCTGCTTTGAATTCAGAGGTGCAATGATCATTGCAGTCCAGACTGCAATAATAATGATCACAATTATGACTCATCCCTCCTTCTGCTGCCTGTCCCATGAGAAGTGCATCTTGTACCCGAAAAAACAAAATTAAGAAATATTTTTTAGGTATTTGCCTCTTTTCCATTATTAACATTATCTGTATTATTATTTCCTTTCCAGGGTTTCAACTGAGAGGCATGTATGCGTTTCAAGTTACTCTTTCCTTTTACTCGAAGCTCTACCTGGTAAACCATGGGTCTAGACTTATTGACTATCACAACAGAGCCTTCCCAAATGGAACAAAGTGTGTGCTGTCTCCCTAAAAGATTTACACATAACTTTGTCTCCAGTTTCGCATTCAATGGGTTTTTCCAGAAATCCGAAATGCTGATCCATCTTTTCTCTGTTTATCTTCAGTGCCTTTGCCATTTGTGTATACGTTGCTGATGCGCTTTCAAGCATCTTTTGCATCCATTCTTCTGGTAGCACCTTTGGCTGTATTCCACTAGGAATATCTCCCACTACCCACCGTTGCTCTAGCATTCACATTTTGCATCCCATCATAGCCTTGTGGGATATAATCACAAAGACTTCAATAGACCCTCTCGGTGTCATAAGGACTAAAGGTAATTTACTGTTATAGTCCTTACCTTGCTGATTTATTACCTTTCTCAATGTGGTCTTTAGAGTACAGTTTACTCACTTAACATATTTGGAGCTTTGGGGGTAACCAGCAATGTGCAAATGCTGCTTAATGTCAAAAGTTAAACATACGACTTCCATTACTTCAGCAGCAAAGTGTGATCCTTGATCAGAACAAATTTCCCTCAGTGTACCCGACCTGGAGAATGCTTGTTCAACCAGAACTCAAGCTGCTGTGTTATTCTTGGTTGATACTGCTTTGATCCATTTAGTGGATCAATAACAACTAAGCAATATTTGTTCACTCAAGCTGTACGAGGCACAAGTCCAGTGAAATCAATCTGTAGTCTAGACCATGGTCCTTCTATTCTCTGGTGTTGTAATGGCCCTTTTCTAATTTGGGGGTCAGCATTATTAGTAGTGCATAATACGCAGTTGTTTACATATCTCTTGATATACAATTTTAATCCAGGCCACCACTATGCAGCTTTTACTATGCTGATGGTTATGTCTACCTCAGGGTGCCCTACCTCATGAGCTAAAGCTATGAGCTCCACCATTACTTCTGAGGGTACTAACCACACCAGAGCCTCTCCTTCTTTCTTAGTAAGGGTAAGTCCCGAGGATTCCTGCCAAAATACTCAGTTTCCATTATTTCTGTGCTTAATCAAATCCCTAATTGTAGGATTTTGATATCTGCAACAACACAAGCTCTGTAGAATCAGCTTTCGAATTTTTGCTTACACACAAAAAGCATATTTCCCTATATCTTGCAGTTACCATTTGGGCCCTTCTCTCACTCCCTCTTCAGCCATCATGTCTGATTTATTGTTCCATTTTGCTTCAAAAGTTCCCTTCTTATGAGCTTTCACTTTGCCTAATCATACAGGTTTTTTTCTTTCACAAGCTAGATGCCATGCATACCTCAGTTTTTGTAAGTGTGCTATGGGTTTTCCATCAGAAGATCTATAATCTCTTCTTTCCCACACAGGGAATGAGTCCCACCAATGTTCCATCTCTCTCCACTGGGGAGGAGGCTCTTCTCAGCCAGACTGGCTGACCTGCTCCACCAGGCTTTAAACTAAGCCCTGCAGGGGATGGGGGGGACTACTTCACTGCTGGCCCACTGAGCAACTCTTGCAAAGCCAGCAGGCCAAGGCACTTAAGGGATCCCACCCCAGCCCTGGAACAAAATGTAGGCAGAGCAAGGGCCCCCAAGGGGACACTTGCGTGCCTATACACAAATGCCAGGAGCTCGGGGAATAAACCGGAGGAACTTGTTCTCCTGCTAAATGCAAATAACTATGATGTCATTGGGATAACGGAGAACTGGTGGGACTCCACCCATGACTGGGCCACAGGTATAAACGGCTATACCCTGTACAGGAGGGATTGAGTGGACAAAAGGGGCGGGGGCGTAGCTCTCTATGTCAAGGAAAGCTACGTGTCCCTGCAAGCCAACATTGGCACCCATGGTGGACGACTTGAGACCCTTTGGGTTAAAATCCGTGGGGATCACCTACCCAGGGTCAAGACCTTGGCCAGGAGTTTGCCAGGGAATTGGCTGAGGCTGCGCGCTCCCGGTGTATGGTTGTCATGGGAGACTTTAACTACCCAGACATCTGGTGGAAGGAGATTGAGACCCTTTGGGTTAAAATCCGTGGGGATCACCTACCCAGGGTCAAGACCTTGGCCAGGAGTTTGCCAGGGAATTGGCTGAGGCTGCGCGCTCCCGGTGTATGGTTGTCATGGGAGACTTTAACTACCCAGACATCTGGTGGAAGGAGAGCTCAGCCAAATCTGAGCGGTTGCAAAGCTTTCTCTCGTGTGGATGACCTCTACCTGACGCAGGAAGTCTACGGGCCGACAAGAGGTAAAGCGCTGCTTGGCCTCGTACTGGCAACCAGGGACGACCTAATCAGCGACCTAACAATCGAAGGGAAGCTGGGTGACAGTGACCATGAGCTGATCACCTTCACCATCTGCTGTAAAGCTGGCAAGTCAGTCAGTAATACAGAAGTCCTTGACTTCAGGAAAGCTGACTTTGACAAGCTAAGGCAGGACCCACCTCCACACACACTCCTCAGATGAGACACTCCCCAAGTGGCACCTCAAGGGAGCAATGCTCGATGCACAAGCTAATGCTATTCCATCTTTGAGGAAAGGCAGCACAAGGGCACAGCAGTCCCCTTGGCTCTCCAGGGAACTAGCGGACCTCCTGTGGCTAAAAATAAAGGTGTACAAAGGATGGAGGATGGGATCCACCTCCAAGGAGGAATATTCAGCAATGGTTCGGACCTGCAGGGAGCAAACCAGGAAAGCCAAGGCTGCAACAGAACTCCAACTAGCTAAAAGTATTAAGGACAATAAAAAGTCCTTTTTTAGATATGTGGGGAGCCGGAGGAAAAGCAAGGGCAACATTGGATCCCTGCTAAACCAGATGGGACAACTGACAACCGATGCCCAGGAAAAAGCAAACTTGCTAAATGGGTACTTTGTGTCAGTTTTTCACCAGTACCATGGGACGGCCCTGCCCACTATGGGTCAAGGAGGCCCAGATAAGGGAGATTCCTTGCCCTTCATCGAAGCTACCTTGTGAAGTAGCACCTTGACAGGCTGGATACTTTCAGGTCAGCCGGCCCTGATGGGTTACACCCAAGGGTACTCAGGGAGCTGGCAAGCATCATAGCTCAGCCCCTGGCACGGATCTTTGAGAGCTCTTCCCACTCTGGTGAAGTGCCCAAAGATTGGAAGAGGGCCAATGTCATGCCTATCTTCAAGAAAGGGAGGAAAGTAGATCTGGAAAACTACAGGTC
>NW_005842500.1:495707-508279 GCF_000455745.1 Alligator sinensis | reverse complement strand
GGGGTGACCACCAGCATCTGGGGGAACGTTTGTTCACCAGAGCGCCCCAAGGGATGACGAGGTCGAATGGTCACAAACTACTTCAAGATTGTTTCAGGCTGGACATAAGGAAGAATTTCTTTACAGTCCGAGCCCCCAAGGTCTGGAACAGCCTGCCACCGGAGGTGGTTCAAGCACCCACTTTGAATGTCTTCAAGACACATTTGGATGCTTATCTTGCTGGGATCCTATGATCCCTGCTGACTTCCTGCCCCTGGAGCAGGGGGCTGCACTCAATGATTCTCCGGGGTCCCTTCCATCCCAAATATCTATGAAATCTATGAAATCTTATGACCCACTATAAAATATAGTCACTGGTTCCTCTGGGGGGAGGAAGGGTATTCCCTAATGCTGCAGTAATGGCAATGATCTCAGCTGCTTGAGTTGAGTGAGGTACACAGCTTCCTTGAATAATCTCTGCACTGCTTCCAACTCTTAACTGCGGCATATCCAATCTTAGGCACCCATGGTCATAATAGCTGGACCCATCTGCAAACCAAATCCATTTTCTTCTCACCATCTTCTCATCCAGGAGCACCCCTTCTACATATGCCACCTCCCCTGGCAGTCACTCTACAGCTGATAAAGAGCCCTTGAGTTCTTCCCCTCAATCAATAGGTATTATTCCAGCAGTGCTGTATGGGATGATATTTTCATCTCTGCTTGTCTGTTGTGCACAGCTATGGCCCACTTAGCTAATCTGGGACTGGACATTCCCCTGCCCTTTGCCTTTCCAGACCAAACTTATTTTACAGGGTTGTATGGGGTCATTCCTGTCAGATATTCCCAATGTTTCAGCACCCAAACAAAGGCTAGTACCTCCTTTTCACAAACTGTGAATTCCTTTTCTACCTCACTCAGATTTCGCAACACAAACTGCAGGTTTTCTGCCTGAGCCCAAATCCTGGCTCAACACAGCTCCCCATGCTGTAAGCCACTGTCGCTAGCTCCAGCACAAATTATTTGTTTGGCTGCAGATATGAAGGCATCCTTCAAAGCTCTGATGGCTTTGTACGGCTCACTGCCCCATATGACCCCTGGACCCCCTTCCTTAAGAACTTATATAGGGGTGCAGCCTTTTCAGCAAAGTTCTCAATAAATTCTAGTAAAAATCCTACCATCCCAAGAAATAATTGTAAGGTGGTAACGTTGCTCAAAACCAGCAACTTACATATCAGTTCCACTCTTTGCAGGCCAGGGCTTTTTCCATGAGTACTCAGCTCTAATCCCAGGTACCTTACGGTTAGTTGATCTGTGGGTTAACCTTGAATCTGTTTTTTGCATAGATTCATAGACATCAGGGCTGGAAGGGACCTCGGAAGATCATCGAGTCCAGCCCCCCGCCCAAAGGGCAGGAAGTCAGCTGGGGTCATAGGATCCCAGCAAGATAAGCATCCAGTTTCATCTTGAAGGTGTTCAGTGAAGGCGCTTGAACCACCTCCGGTGGCAGGCTGTTCCAGACCTTGGGGGCTCGGACTGTAAAGAAATTCTTCCTTATGTCCAGCCTGAAACAATCTTGAAGTAGTTTGTGACCATTCGACCTCGTCATCCCTTGGGGCGCTCTGGTGAACAAACGTTCCCCCAGATGCTGGTGGTCACCCCTGATAAACTTGTAGGTGGCCATCAGATCACCCCTGAGCCTGCGCTTTTTCAGGCTAAAGAGCCCCATGGCTCTCAGCCTGTCATCGTAGGGTCTGCTTCCCTGACCTCTGATCATGCGCGTGGCTCTTCTCTGGACTCTCTCAAGCTTCTCCACATCCTTTTTGAATTGTGGAGCCCAAAACTGGACACAGTACTCCAGCTGCGGCCTCACTAAGGCCGAGTACAGGGGGAGAATGACGTCCCGGGATTTGCTTGAGAAGCATCTATGGATGCAAGCCAGCGTTTTGGTCGCTTTACTAGCCGCCGCATCGCACCCTAGTGCGAGCTAGGGTACCTCACACTACAACTCTGCCCACTTGCTGAGCCTGTCCAGGTCAGCCTGGATCACCTGCCTGTCTTCTGGTGTGGATGCTTTGCCCCAAAGTTTGGTGTCATCGGCGAACTTGGCCAGTCCGCTTCTGACTCCAGTGTCCACATCATTAATGAAGATGTTGAACAGTATGGGTCCAAGGACAGAGCCTTGGGGGACCCCACTGGTCACAGGACACCACGATGAGCGACTTCCATCAATTACTACCCTCTGGGTCCGACCCCGGAGCCAATTTTTCAGTGATCCTTAAAACTTTCAGTGCATTCCAAACAGTCATCCTCCGATACTCCTGTGATTAATATATCATTGACATGTGACGTTACATAATATTGATCTTCTGAAGCTAATCAATCATTTCATTACTTGTGTGTGACATAATACAGATGCATTGTGGAAACCTTAAGGAACCCAGGTAAACAAACTGTCGTCTTTTAAAAGTGAAAGCAAACTTATACCATGAATTGGGAAGTAGTGGGATCGCAAAGAGAGCATTGGATAAATCTAAAACTGAAAATCATTGAGCTCTACCTGATATTGCTGCCATTACTTCTGGGTATTTAGCAACAACTGAGGGTAACATTGGTGTCACCTTATTTAGAGCTCGATAATCCACTGTTAATCACCATGTTTTTCCATCCACTTTTCTAACCAGCCAGATTGGACTATTGTTGGTACTTTGGATTTCGACTAGAGCTCCCTGCTCTTTCAATGCCGCAATGATTTCTTGGATACTATTCTTAGTCTCCTTCAGAAACTTCTATTGCCTTTGCTGGGGTAGGTCAGGTCCCTGAACTTTTATTCCAGTATTGACTCTTCTACATTCTAGCTTGTTCATAGCTCAGGCAGATTCACACCTCAGAGCCCTTTTTGTTACCTCTTCCTTCTATTCTGGAAGAGTTAAAAGTTCCCCTGCCTTCGGGATGCAGGAATCTCAAAGATTTCTAAATCCTCTGTGATTTTCAACTTTTTCATCAGTATCTCTCTATTCGCTAGATCAATAACAATCCTTAATTTACACAATGCATTGATTTCCAAGATTGCATTTACTGCTAACAGCATCATCCTGAATTTCAACCCAAGTGATCGTAAACCTAACATGAAATGTTTTCTTTCAGAAAATGAAATCTGACTTCCATTGCCATTAAATCCCTCTAAAACCTTGCTTTCCACTGGTTCCCAACCTCTAAAAAGTTCTTCCTCATTAATAGTGATAAAAAATGAGGCATCTGTTTTAATCAACATCGCTTGTTGCCTCGGCGTCCCTTTTCCATATCCAAATTTTACTGTTGTTATGGGGTGCCCTCAGTTACCAAATTCGCTAGGTGCCACTGTAGAGGAATGCCATAGAGACACCAGGCTGTTGTAACACTCTGTGTCAGGAGGTGCACTGGCTTCCATTTTCCTTCGGGTATCAACAGATGCCTCCTCATGTCTTACTGATCTTTTCATTAACTCTCTTTTGGGTAAACCATAGATATCACACTTCTCATATTTTAATAACCTCCTCCAAATTTCTACTCTCAAAGGGTCAGCATCTTTTCTATTACCACTCCACGCTTGGGAACACTTTTATCCTTGGTATTCTTTTCTAAATTGACTTTTAGCAAAACCAACTACCTTTTAGTCCTTTACCAAAAGCAACCACTTTCTGCTCCTTAGCAGAAGATACTGCCTTCTGTTCACAATAGTCCCTTTTCGCTTATTATTGATGCAAGCGACCATGGCTATCTTTCCTTTCTTTTGTTCCGTATCAACTTGTCCAATCTCATAACTGTTCCTAGCCCATTAAATTGTCTCACAAAGATCAAGATCTGCAGTTCCTCCTCCCAAACGCATCCAAATATTGGTGGAGAAACCTTGGACTAACAGTCCCTTAAACTCATCACGGTTAAAATCTGGGTTCTGCAGATTTGCTATGGGACAACCGGCAGCTAAACATAACAGCTTTTTTTTGTTCAACGTATGCCTTGGGTCTTTCTCCGGCTGTTGTTTTTCTTCTTAGAAAAGCATGATAGGCAGCTTCCCAGGGAAAAATAGTTCTAAAATCGCAGCCTGAATGTTGCTAATCAAAATTATAGATTTATTTCTAATAGGTGGCAACACCACAAAATCCTTTGGGTCCCTACATTCTTGACATAGGTCCACTAGATCCTGCACTGTGTGCTGCCTTCTTGCTGCTTCCTTCAGCCATGCAGTATCTGTCCCCTGTCTTAGCAATCCTGGCATCTTGCTGGATACTCGCAACTGCTCGGAGGAAAAAGACACTTTAAACTGTACCATTTCCACCTGTCTTTCCCTTCTTTGCTTGTGGCTGAGTGGTCTCCTTTGAAATTATTGGGGCCATAGGGGCTCCCTCTTGTATGTGCTTCATCAGGGCATGTGGAGGAGGCCTCTCCTGACGCACATCTACTCACCATTCACACAGTTACCTTCAAACAGGTGCAACTCTAACTCATCCTCATTGTCAAACATCTCACAATCTCTGCTGCCTTCTTTACCGCTGTCACCCTGAATAGCAGCCACAGCTCCTTTAGACATACTCAGTCCCAACTGTAATTCTTTAATCCTTTCTTTACATCGGGGGCGGGCAATTATTTCAGGTGGAAGGCCACTTATGGAGTTTTGGTGAGTTGTCAAGGGCTGCATAGGTAGCCCTGCCCCTTGACAGTTGCCCCACCACCATATTGGGACCAGAAGTCCCATCCCTTAACCTTTGACCTTTGCTATCAGAAATCCCTCCCCATGCCCTGGAAGTACTTCTTTTGGGGAGGGAGGGTGCTGCATTCTTCAAACTGGATAAAAACCCAAATCATATACAACAAAATAAAACATCTACTATAACTTATTTTAATTTTATTTTAAAATATTGTTGTACTGATTAATGTTTGCGAAGTATATCTGGAGGTGATTGCATAATAGCTAAAAATACAGTCCTACTGTATATTGTGAGTGGGCAGTAAGGGGGTATATGTGGGGGGGTGTTTGGGGTGTGGGTATGGTGGGTGTGGGGTATGTGGTTGGGGTGGGGGTTGTGGAAGGGTGTGGGGTTATGGTGGGTGGGCTGGGAGAGAAAGAGAGAAATGGGCAGGGCCACCAGCTTCATCCTGTGTGGCTCTCACTGACTGCATGCAAGCCTCATGCAATGCAGCCAGGCAGACCCCACACCCAGGCTCTGCACTCCTGCCGCCTCACCCTGGGTCCACCAGCCCCAGGGCACCGGCATGGGCTCCCTGATCCTGCCCACTGCCACCACTCAGTTTCCCTGCTTTCTCTCTCATATGGCCGCCTGCCACTGCTTCCCAGCCACCACTGCCACCACTCTCCCCACCATTTTCCTTTCCCCAAGCCTCCCCCCGCCGCTTCCCATGGCCCACCTGCCACTCCCTGCTGCTGTCCCCACCACTTCCCACAACACCTTTGCTTCCCACGGTCCCCCTGCCGCTCCCTGCACTGCCACTGCTTAACATGGCTCCCCTGCCACTCCCCACACCCCCCACACCACCACTTCCTGTGGCCCCCTGCTGCTCCCTTCATAGCCCCCCTGCTGCTCCCCACACCACTGCCACTTCCCTTTGCCCCACCCCCCACCGGCTCTGGGTCCAGCCTAGCCTGGCCTGGCCAGCACCACGCAGTTCCTGGCTTCTGGGCAGATCATAAAGGTTTCCTTTCCACTTAGAGGGAGGGAGGCAAGGAACAGCCCCATGGGTGTAAGGCCAGCAGCCGCAGAGGCTTCCGGTTTGGGGAGCTGGGGATGGGAGGGAGGCTGGGGGAAGGATGGAGCTGAGCAGGCCTTGCTGCTCAGCCCCTGGGTCCTGCCGCTGGCTCCCCCAAGGTCCTGCTGCCACTGGCACCGGTCGTCTTTGACGGGCAGCCAAGGGCAGATAAAAATTAATTTTCAAAAATTTTTAGGGGCCCCACGAGCTGGATAGAATGGCTGCTGGTGCTGCTGGGGGGCCATATTTTGCCTGCCCCTTGTTTACATACACACTGATCAGCAGGTCGTTCTGCATGAGACTCCTGAATAACAGCCCTAACTGCTGCCTGTGCATCCTGTGCTTTTCTTTCCCACATCTTTCTTTATCTTTTTCCTCTCTCTCTCACAATATCTTCTGTAGCTGTTGCTTACGTTAACCTATTCTACAAGCATCCTTTAGCGACATTCCCAGTAATCCACTTATCTGAGGAATTCTATTTCTTGAGCTTTATTCTGATTCTTTACTTCCAGGAACTGTGTTCTTTCTTTAATCACTAGTTCTGGAACGTGTTCTCTCAGACTTTCTTTTTCTTGTGCCTGGTTTTGATTTTCCCTTCTTAATGATCTGACCCTTTCTGCCTTTTGGGTGGCTTCCTGCATTAACTCCCAAATCACCACTGCCAAACCTAAAATTACAGCTCATTTCTCATTCACGTGCAATCTCTTTTTTTTGCAGCCAGCCATTGAACTCACTTCTTACATAACTCCTTATACGGTCTTTCATTATCCTTAAGCGTTTCTTTTTCCCAAAACTTAAGGGACTGTAAAGGACAATCCCAGAACCGCTGTTTAATCACCACCTGTCAGCCAGTTCTCAAATGCTTTGACTTCTGAACATATTTCCTGTCAATTCCCAGCTGCTTTTGTAGACCACAGTATCAAACCACAAGAAACAAATCAAATACCGAAGTGATAAGCAGAACAGTAAGCAACAATACGCTGGGCAAAGCACAAACAGCTCTCAGAAGCTGTAAACAAGCTGTAAACAGAACAATAAGCAACACATCCAGTCAGGAAGACATTGCGACATGCACACTGTTATGCTCCTGCATGCTAATAAAAAAAAAACAAAACACCTGTTTTTAATTTGAATTGAGAGGATTCAAGTCAAATCCTCCCATATTCTCTGACCTAACCACTATGCTGACAGTGCCTGTTAAACTTCCCAACCTCCACTGCTAATCAATAAAGCTGACTTTGCTGATTTCTGTGTTAACTCAATAGTCAATTGTCAATATCAATTAGCTATTAATTAACCTTTAAAAGCCTATCCAGGGACACCAAATCTTCATAGTTTCTAGGGTCGGAAGGGACCTGGGCAGATCATCTAGTCCAACCCCCTGCCATGGCAGGAAAGAGTACTGGGGGTCAAACAACCCCAGCAAGATGGTCATCTAACCTCCTCTTAAAAACCCCCAGGGTGGGAGCCTGCACCACCTCACTTGGAAGCTGGTTCCAGACCCTAGAACCAGCTTCCCTGACCGTGAAGTAGCACCTCCTGATGTCCAACTTAAACCTTCCCTCCGCCAGCTTGTGACCGTTATTCCTGGTCACTCCTGGCGGTGCTCGGGGGAACAGGGACTCCCCCAGTGCCTGTTGATCCCCCCTGACTAGTTTATAGCAGGCCACAAGATCCCCCTCAGCCTTCTCTTCTGGATGCTGAACAGGTTCAGGTCCCGTAACCTTTCCTCATATGACCTTCCCTGCTGTCCCTTGATCATTCAAGTGGCCCTCCTCTGGACCCTCTCAATGCTGTCCACATCCCTCTTAAAGTGCGGCTCCCAGAACTGGACGCAGTACTCCAGCTGCGGCCTGACCAGTGCCGCATAGAGGGGGAGGATCACCTCCTTGGTCCTGCTTGAAATGCATCTGTGGATGCACGACAAGGTACAGTTGGCCTTCCTAGCGGCCTCCCCACACTGCCGAGCCATGTTCATCTTGGAGTCAATAATGACTCCAAGATCCTTTTCCACCTCCGTGCTGACAAGAGGGGAGTTCCCCAGCCTGTAGGTATGGTGCCGGTTGTTCCTCCCCAGGTGCATCACCTTGCACTTGTTTGTGTTGAACCCCATCCTGTTCTCCTCCGCCCATCCTTGTAACCTGTCAAGGTCCGACTGTAGCCTGTTGCTCCCTTCTATTGTGCCCACATCCCCCCCACATCTTGGTATCATCAGCAAATTTGAACAGGGTGCTTTGCACCCCCTCATCCAAATCACTGATGAAGATGTTGAACTGGGCGGGCCCGAGGACCGAGCCCTGCGGGACCCCCCTGCCCATATCCTTCCAGGCCGAGAAGGACCCATCCACTACCACCCTCTGGGTGCGGCTCTCTGGCCAGTTGGCGACCCGTTGGCCTGTGTGGGTGTCTACGCCACAGTCCCCCAGTTTCCTAATGAGAACGGGGTGAGAGACAGTGTCGAAAGCCTTCTGGAAGTCCAGGAAGACTATATCCACTGCTACCCCTGCATCCAGTGATTTAGTGACCTGATCGTAGAAGGCCACCAGGTTGGTCTGACATGACCTGCCACTGATGAACCCGTGCTGGTTGCCCCTGAACATGCATTTCCCTGCTGGCCTTAAATCTGTTGCCAGTTTAACTGATTAATTAAGCAAAAGGGGTGGGTAGACAGATTAGCAATCAGTGAAGCTAAAAGAGTCCGGCTTCAACAAGTTGGAATTGATTAACAACAATGGAAGGGGGGGAAACATACCAATAAACACAATGACAGGAACAGGGGACATCTGTACATATAACCCTATATTTACAGGGTCTTCCTGACCAGTGCCTCCTGGATACTGGGATGAGGGTCTCCAAGATCCTCACCCTCTGGCTTTTGGGAGTATTCTCTCCACCACTCTTCTCTTCCTTCAGACTCCTGAGAAACTCTTACCACCCACCACACCAAACCATGGCAGCATGAGCTTTCATAGCCTTCAGATGATTGACAGAAATAACTATCCAATGGTGTCCACTTAGTAACAACATTTAACCAATCATACTTGCTCAGTGGCAGCACGTGTCCCCCATTCTCACTGTATCACTCTATCTTCCAATCACTCTTGCCTTTACCTCAGTCATGTCACTCTTCTATCTCCTGCCAAAACTAGAACAAGTTTCTGTGCATACTTAACTTCCTAAATGAGGACAGCAGGTCAGAAGTGTGAAAGCTTCTAGAACGTTCACCTATATGCAGGGAACAGACTTGGCCTACAACTCAGGGAAGTTTGGGGTGGATGTACTCTACAGAGCACCAGGGTACTAGTTCAGACCATCAGTCTGACCTCGGTTAGCCAATGGCATTCTCCTGACTTCTTCCCTCAGCACTCTGTTGATAGCCTCTAATGCAGTATTTCCCAATTTTTTGATACCCAGGGCGCACACTTTCTAGATTAAAATTAGCAGTTTTCACTCTCTGGTCCATGGGCATGTTCAAGCCTGGCATGGGTAGGGCCCTAACCCACCCATTTTTCGTGGCACACTTCTGCCATGTGCCATACTCTGTTTGCAAATCATTCACTAATTTGTGCTATCCAGATAGGATCACGAAGGAAAGATGTGGGATCCCAAAAGTTCTCTGCCGCCTTACGATAACTCCCTGGCACAATCAGAGAATCCACCGAAGGATTTTGCACTTAACACTTTTATAAGTAGCAGCATCCAATCTGTGTGGTAGAAAGTTTCATCTGCTATGTATATTTGTACCTTACATGGGGGCTTTACAGTGCCTTGTTTAGTTCTGGATAAAGAGAGACGCTAGAATGGGGTGGGCAAAATACAGCTCGCGGGCCAGATGCGGCCCACCAAGCCATTCTACCTGGCCCGCGGGGCCCCTAAAAAATTTAGAAAGTTAATATTTATTTGCCCCTGGCTGCCTGTCATGCGGCCCTCCGCCCGAAATAATTGCCCGCCCCTGAGCTAGAAGGAATTGTATGTAATAATAGTACAAGATTAATAACTTTATGTATGTTCTTTTCCAAACTGTTTAAGTCTTGATTTTGAGAGATTCAAACATACAGATCAAAGCAGTGTTTTAAATTGGCCTGCTTTTTAAATTGGAAATTAACCACAAGGAAATTATTAGCAGACAGAATATAATTGCACAGTAGTTACTTTAAGAAAATAAAATAAAAATATTTTTACCATCGATTCAAAACATTTATTGTTAACTGTGGTAACAATAGTAAGCAATTCCATATGACAGTCTGTCTTCCCTTAGATCAACAGGTTGTGGGAACAGTGAGGGCTGGTGAGAGAGTATAATGCGTGGAACATTGAAAAGCGTTGCAACTGTGGGCAACGTCTTTTAAACCATAAATTTTGTGTTTGAGTATATACATACAGCATGTGATCCAGTGATGCGTTTGTGTATGCAGCTGTCAGTGATGCATATGCTGTAACATCACTCATGGAAGCTGTTCTCTTCACAGAAGTTATGCAGTTTACAATGTAGGCCTTCAACATTGTAACAAGTTACACACAGAAAAATGTTTGGGTGAAGGGAATTGTGTGCGTCTTTTGTTGTTGTTTAGAATCTTTTTTTTTCTGTATAGTACTGTCCTTAATTGAAACCCTGCTAGTTATGTCTGGTCTTTATGAATCAGAAAGTTGGCCTTTAATTATTGACTGAAGCCTACTAGACCTCTAACTTAACATTTGGTGTGCTGTGCTTAGCTGAAGGAAAACTGGCAGACTGCCATATAATAAGTGTTTTTTCCAACCAGACATTTCTCACCATTAGAAGCTGATGAATTCAGTACTATCATGGGTACAGTTTATGAATAAGGCCCTTTTTAAAAGCACATTGTCAAAATGACTACCCAGTGATTTAATGAAATTTCATGACCACTGTGCAGTTTTAAACCTGCCATGAAAATGCTTTACTTGATACAATCAAAGATGAGATGCGCAGGATTGGAGCTGTCAGTGAATCCTTTGTTTTTGGCATCATCAAAGATACAGGCTAAATTTTCCGTTGCCTTCAGAATAGATTTGTCTGCTTCTAAATTTTAATACACTATTTTTCTTATTATCAAAATACTCCCAAATGGTTGGTTCATAACAAATAATTCTTCAGGAATTCCAGCCTGTTTATAAATTTTCTGGTAAATGAGCCATGAATCCTGCCAAAACAAACCCACATATTTTACTTTCCTGTGGCTAGATATATAGTAGAAAATGTCCTGCTCAGACGCAGGAAAGTTTCTTTGGGTAAATGTGGTATCTTTTATTAGACCAACTAAATAGTTGAAAAATTGTTTTTTGCAAGCTTTTGGGCACAAACACCCTTCTTCAGGCATAGGGAGAGTCTGCTGGTGTTTGTGTGCTCTCCTGGGTGGAATAGAAGCTTAAGCCAATGTGTAAAATGCAGGTGTGTGAAAATGCAAATGCATGGCAGGGAAGATCAGAGGGGATGAGAGTTAGTAGGTGAGAAACAGGTAGGTTGGGGGGAAGAGGGGAATCTTGACCTGATGTTAGAATGTAGCTGGTAAAATGTAGAGAAGTTACCCAGGGTTGTTGGATGGCAGGTAGGGTATAATGTGCTATAAACCCAATGTTTATATTTAGTCCATGATTTTTGCATCCAGTAGATTGATGAAGTGAAGTTTGTAGGCTCATCTACAAAAGGTGTTTTGTAAGTTCCCTTTGAGGATTAGAACTGAGAGACTGAAGAGAGAGGAAGTGGATGTCTTGTGAGAAATGTGAACCCACAGGTAATTGGGTATTTTTGTCTTTGATAGATTTTCGGTGTGTGTTCATTCTGGTACGCAGTTGTTTGGTTTCTCCTACGTATCTTTCATCCGGGCATACACTACACTGGATGAGAGATATTACATTTCTGGAGGTGCCGGTGTAAGATCCAAGAATGGTAATAGTTCTGTTGTGGGGTGTAGGAATTGTGGGGGTGGTGGAGATACGTTGGCAGGTTTTACATTTCTTGTCCTGGCATGGTCTGGATCCATTTGGTGTGCTTTGACTCATAGGAAATTGGCTTCTGGTGAGAGGTTGGCAACGTTTGGTGTCTGTTTAAAGGCTGGGATGGGTAACTCTAGAAATAGTGTTCAAATGCACTGTTTTGAGAGAACCCAGACTGAAGGAAGAGGAAGACTTGCTTTCAGTTTGTAAGTCGTGATGCACCTACGGACCATGTTCTCCCTCTAGCTGTACCTGCCCCTTGAAGCTAGTGGAAGTAAAACAAGTCCAGTTTCAGGTATGGGTCCTTGGAACAGGATGTACCCTAGGGTGACTGTGACACCCCCTGGTGCCTTAGTCCTGCCTGGCTCTCACTCCAGCCTCTCAGGATCTCACCCTGGTGACTTTTCTGCCATACCTTGATGTTTATTAATAAGAGTGGCTGTCCTTAGAGAGTCTGTTGAGCTCTAGTTATTCTTCCTAGTCCTCTGCTCCTAAGTGGGCTTGACTTGGCCCACTTGATTTGGGGCTCAGACCCCTACACACAGTCTCTCTCTCTCTCCCCACTCATCCTGGAGCTCCTCTGGCCCTAATTGTCCTAAAGACTGAACTTGTGGCCTCTGTCCTTCCTTACAGCCTTGCCCATGCCTTGCAGATGTCACTTTTTCACTGTTTATCGTCCTATATAGGCTTTGGCCTTCTTAGTCTTAGCCTGCAGTTTACACTGGCTGTTGACCAGTAGCCTAGGCTCACTGGCTTGGGCCTGACCATTCAGTGTCAGCCTCTTGTTGGCCTTCAGTCGCTCCCTCTGGGCTCAGGCTCCAGCCCTCTTCACCTCAGCCTGCTTTCTGTCTCACGCCCCTGCCCTTGGCACAAGTCAAAACCTACTGTGTTCC
>NW_005842500.1:492539-495669 GCF_000455745.1 Alligator sinensis | reverse complement strand
CCCTCCAGCCATATTCAGTCTTCCGGTATAAAACTAGAACAAAATGCAAGCAACCGCTTTAAACTCAGACTCTCAAAGTCTTCTCCCCGGGTCATCATACCAATGCCAAGCCACCTCCCCACTCTGGCTCTTTCAGCCCTGTGAGTACCTGCCATGGCCTGCAGCTCCCACTCCCAAATAGCCTGAGCTGGCAGGAGCTCCTCTTCCTACAGAATTCAGGGCTGCATTGCCCACTCTGCCTCGGAGACCCAGGCTTATATCCCCTGGGTTCCTCTCCTTCTGGTCAGGTGCTCCCCTGACCAGCTGCAGGTGTGTCCCCTTAACCCCCAGAGCAGCTTACTGCCATTTCCCTGGCCAAACTGCAGTAGCGTCCTGGCTGTCTAACCAGGGCACTGCCCAACTGTCCTATTGCTAGGCAGCTAGCCCCACGATAGGCACTTGTGGCCTATGAGCCCCTCGCTGCCTTCTCCACTGCAGCTAGCCCAGAATCACTCTTCCCCTATATGGGGACACACTGCTACAGCTTCTCTCCTGAATTAACAGGAGCTTCTCGCTCCCTGTTACAGTCCTGTGGTCAGAAGTACCATGCAGCCAGCTTGGGTGCCTGCACACTGCACTATAGTTTGTGGACACATTTTGTTCTTTCTTTCTTTTGAGTCTGCGGGAGCATTCTACGTGGAACAGTGCAGCATGCTGCAGCATCTCGTATATTCAGCGTTCCACGTTTCAAAATGGCACCAAGGGCACTTTTAAATGCTGAATACAAGAGATGCAGTGGGCATTTTAATTTGAGTGGCTCCTGAGAGCCGCTCTAATCAAAACACTGCCCCCTACCTGCCCCTGAGCATGTACATAGTCATCTGAGTTTAACCTGGTATTCCACTCTCTGATTTTTGGTAATTAGTTTCCTTTCCATTTTTTAAATAAAAAAGAAAATACCTACCAAAGAAGTTATGCATGATTGTGCAGTATGTATTGTCCAGAGTTAATTATCTGTTGTTGTGCATATACTGTCCATGTTCCAACATGCTGCTCGCTTTCAGGGCATGTCACGTATGCAGCCTTACCAAATGGAAAATAGGAGTCAGTGGCGACACGTAGGGGGTGCGCGTGCACCCCCTGAGAGCCCTGGTGCACCCCCTGACTGGCCATGCTCACTGCTTAGGCAATGGTGGGGGGCAGGCAGGAGTGCCGGCGCGCCCCCCCGCCCCGCCGCAAGCACCGGCCCATCGCTGCAGCTGCTCGCAGAAGCAGCTGCCACGAGGTCGGCCGTCGCAGCTTCCCCCCCAGGTCGGCAGGACTGGTCACAGGGGGTGCTTCCAGTTGCGCATGCTAGGAGTTGACCAAAGGTGATACATGGTAACATATTAAATGGAAATATTATGATCAAAGTGTCACTTAAACCTCCAGTAGCCCTTGTTCAGTCTCAATGAAATATGTAGTAGTCATCTTTCACAGTTCAGGCACTTGAACAGTTTGATATTTCTAGCTAGCATGGACAGTGGCCTTGAAATGGACCATCCACAATCTCACCCCTAGAAAGAAATAGGTGAAGAGAATTGTGTGTTGCCATGAGGTTATGCAGACTGCCGTTTTTTCCTCTTTCTCCTACGACACAATGTTTTTTTTTTAATCAAGCCTGGTGTTACAAATTGAAATGTTCGGATTAAAAAAATATGTATTGGGTTTACAAAAGAGATGAATGTGTGTGTGCTGTCAGCTCTACTTCAGCACTGTAATGCAATGACATTCAGACCTTCTGTCTAATGCTGTGCCTTTTTTCTCTCCCTGTCTGTTTATTTCCCCTTTTGCAGTGTTACATACTCAAGGTCCCATTGATGGCAGTCTTTATGCTAAAGTGAGAAAAAAGAGCTCTTCAGATACCAGTGTCCCAAGTGGAGTCCAGGGCATCCCAACAATCAGCAGTCCTGATCACAGTGATCATACGCTGTCTGTCAGCAGTGATTCAGGACACTCGACAGCTTCCATCCGGACAGATAAGACTGAGGAGCGTCTTGCATCAGGAACTAAACGGGTTTTGAGCCCACAAGAGAAAGCAGAGCTGGACCAACTCCTTAGTGGCTTTGGCCTGGGAAGCTTGGTCATTCCCCTCAAAGATATGACTGATGCCCAAAGCAAGTACAGTGGGACTCATCACATAGTGCCAGCTCAGATCCACGTGAACGGAGTCTCCAAGCTCAAGGATCGGGAGACCGACATTCTCGATGATGAGATGCCCAATCATGATCTTCACAGTGTAGACAGCATTGGGACTCTGTCCTCCTCTGAGGGGCAGCACTCTGCCCACCTGGGAAACTTCAACTGCCACAAGAGCAGCCAGAATTCACTGTTGTCAGATGGGTTTGGGAGCAATACAGGGGAGGACCACCCCAGTGCCCTGGCCCCTGACCTGGGAATAGGTGTGGACCCCCTGTATGAGAGATCGTTTGGAAGCAGTGAACCAAAGCAATCCCAGCAGCTACAAAGGAATCCTCCTGTCACTGGCCAGCCTCAGGTTTATGGCCGAAGCAGCTACTCAACTCAGACCTGGGTGCGCCAACAGCAAATGGTCACTGCTCACCAGTACAACTACACCCCAGAGAGTGAAATGAGGCTTGGCATTTCTAGCTCTGTAGAGGGCTCAGGCAGTGTGCAAAGCCCACACAGAGTCCCAGACACCCCTGCCCGGGGGTCCAGCAGCAGAGATGCTGTGCAGAGGGGATTAGGGACTGTACCAGGTCCCAGTGGAATGACAGAGCACCCTGGAAATGAGACTTTTAAATCGAGATTAGTAGTAGAGAAAGATACAAATGGTCTGGAGCTGGGCTTGAATGCAGAATGCTTACCATCATCCCCTACACTGGATATTGATCAGTCAATTGAGCAGCTGAACAGGCTGATCTTGGAGCTGGATCCTTCATTTGAACCTATCCCAACCCGCATTAACAGCATCTCCAGGGACACAAGTCAAGTGAACGGTTTCACCAGCCCTACTATGGATGGGGGAATGCTCGGCATGAGTCCTGGGGTCCATGAGAAAATAGAGCTCCCTAACAGGAACTTCTCCTGCCATGGTAAGTTATTTTAATTATGCAAGAGCATAATGGTTTTCCCAGTATTTTTCCTTTTG
>NW_005842500.1:479711-492508 GCF_000455745.1 Alligator sinensis | reverse complement strand
AGGAATATAGATGTTTATTACTTTCAGATGATTGTCAGCAAGAGAGATATTATCTTCTTTTCACAGCAGATTGTTGAATAATGGGATGAAACTGAATAATCATTTATCATCTTTTTAAATTGAATTATGTTTTTTTTCATATTGTTGGGTGCCTTGGGATACTACTCTTCATCATAATTTTTCTCATTTTTATTTTTTAAATGTAATGCTCCCAAACAAAACCTTATTGTTCAGGAAGTATAATTTATTACATGGTAAATTTCTATAGAGGAAGAGCAACTGTAATCTTGTTTCTGTTTCTATTAGAGTGAGGAATTAACAGAAAAATCATGTCCTCTGAAGTATGTGAGCTAGTTTTGTGAAGGTATCTATCAGGGCTCTAACATAAAGATTTAATTGTGATTACCACTTAAAATAAAATGTAATTATCTCAATTATATATATCATTGTTTGTTAGAGTTTAGTCTCCAAATTTGATGCAATAAATAGCAAAATTGAAACTTTATCTTCTTTCAAATTCAGTTTTACAGTCACTGTGACCATTTGATACCTCTGGCTCCTGCTTCAACCTGATCACAAATATCAACTATTAGAATAAAAATACACCATCCTTCTTTTTCCTTAGATCATCTTTTTAACATTTCTAGAACAAACAGATTTCAAAATCGTGAACAGTATTGCAGCCTGGTTCTGCTTTAAAAACAACTAATTATTTCCTTTAATGCTATACCAGAAAACCAAAACTGTACACCATATGCATACATCTATCTATTTTAGTTTAAGAGTAAAAAATACGCCTGACAACTGGGAAATGCCTATGCCTATGCCTAGCCATTGGACATGGCTGCAGTTAAGTTGCACGTATAGTTGGGGGTGCTGAAAGCAAAAAATGTGTTTCTCTGTGGTGGAGATTGGTGAAATAATATAGAGAAGGCAAAAATTTGGTTGCATGTTTCAGGGGGCAACTGAGATTTTAGCTGGGGGGCTTTCTGGCTTCTATAACATTGTGCTGGTAGAAAATTTCTGTGTATAGTGTTCACTGGTAGGCTTTGGTTTTTTGAAGGTTTTTTGTTTGTATTTTTGCATACACTTTTTGTCCACCACATGTTATAAACCAGGGGTGGGCAAAATACTGCCTGCAGGCCAAATCTGGCCTGCCAAGCCATTCTATCTGGCCCACGGGGGGCCCTAAAAATTTTAGAAAATTAATATTTATCTGCCTCTGGGTACCTGTCAAAGATGACAAGCCTAGCAGAGGCTTCTGGCCTGGGACCCTGGGACTGTTCTCCTCCTCCCTCCGCCAGAGAGGGAAATTCAGATAAGAAAGTTTGGGGAGCGGGGGAAGGCAGCCTTTACATCAAAGAAATAGTTTTATGCTTTCCTCCTCAAATACACTTTCATGTCATTAAACACATCCAGAAGTCATTCGGTATTTTACTTATAGGTCTATTGTACTTTCAGCACCTTTGCCAACTTTAAGCAGTCTAGAGTCAGTGTATCCATTTGTTTTGGGGAGGGAGGATGTGGTTATTTTTTATGTATATATTTATTTATTTTATTTTACACTTTTAAATTTATGTATGAATATCACCATTCACAGGCCTTCGTCTTGTAATGATCTTTGATAGGGTCAAAATAAAAAGGTGAATAATCTAAGTATATGTCCAGACGGCATCTCTCCCTGAGCAGACACTCAAATCATTTCTACCCTGACTCCTTTACTTGGAAGATGCCCTTTGTAAATTTCTACATATATTTCTAGTAACCACAAGATACCTGCAAGGCCAACACCTCAAACAACCACCTCCAGGAAAGCCAACATCAATGAATTGGGATTGTTTTGGAGCAAGAATACGTTACTCCCAGTCTTCAGACTTACAAATCTGGGGACTTTGAGATCAGCTGGGATGTTGATGGTAGTTGCTAAAGAATGGAAGGGCCTAGCCTCAATCAAAATCAACATCTTATTTTGAGGAAGGAATTCAAGTACTGTCCGTGGAGTGCATACATTCTGACCTTGTCAAGAGGTCCTGTGAATGGTCTACAAGTGTTCAAGTGGATCAATCAGTCCAGGAAATAGAGCATCTTGAAGTATTCCATTTGAGATAGAACAAGGCAAGGAAGTACACTTCTGGCATTAAGATTAACAAAAATTATGCATAATTTAATATAGAACCATTGCATACTGGATTTATCTTCTGTGTGACCTAAACTTTTTTTCTTTCACTTGCCTTATTTAAAAGAACAGATTTAAAGAAATCAAAGGCTTTGCTTTTATTTTATTGAACAAACAAACAGAACTAAGGTTAAACAGTTAAGTGCTGTCTCAAAAATAGAAGACCTTTGCATGGGGAAGTCAGACTTCAAAACTGAGAAGTCTAATTCCAAGGCTTCTGTTTAGGCTTCAGAGAGAAGTCATCAAGTTCTCATCCCTCAGTGTTGAATACTTATTCAAACATTCCATCAAACATGATGGAACAGTCCATCATGCAAAAGTAGGATTTACTATGTGATAATGTTGTAATTATCCTGGGGAAGAATTTTAAATTTTCCATTGCATGTTAAAATGCTTTTTACCTACCTGAGTATCAAAAAAATGCCACTTAGGGGCAGATAGTAATTCTGTTACCTCTGCAGGAATGTATGCATGTGTGTGTGCATGTATGGACTGAGCAAAGACAGTGAGACTATGCACTGGCCTCATGTGTATGTAGCTACATACCTGTGTCAAATCTGGATGCAGACTTGAATTTAAGTCCAGAAAATATAGGCAGCCACAAATCCATGATTAGCATGTTTTAGAGTCTGGAGGAGGAGGATGCTCTCATATTTTAACTTTAATAGTTGAGCAGCTAGAGTACTTACCCAGGAAGCTGAAGACTGGGTTCAAGGCCTCTCTTGCCCAGAGTGGGCTTGAAGCTGCATCTCTCTGACTTCCCATCACTGTGCTCTAACTACCATACCATTACTGAGTTAAGCATTGCTGAGAGCTGCCTACATACCCAACTAGTGGACAACCCTATTGTGCATGCTTAGTCTACATGCACAGACTTATTTAGCTGAGTACAAAGCAAGGAGCAAAAACGTGCAAGTAGACAGCTTGAAAGTTGTATTTTAGACATGCAAATAGAATTCCACTTTTGGTCCTTAACATTAATTTCTTCTCTTCCCTTCCCCCTCCCCGCTTCCTCCGTCTGACAAAATTGTCATCTAGAAATGCTGTCTTTTCACATAGGCAGGCAAGGTTCTTTGGTTAGATGCGATATCTTTTATTAGACTGACTGAATAGTTGAAAAAAAGTTCTTAGCAAGCTTTCGGGCACAGTCACCCTTCGTCAGGCATAGGGAGTTGCTGCTGGTCTGAGATTCCAGGGCTAGGGACAGACATTACACATACACTGGTTTAAGTGATCAGAAACTGGTTTAAACCTGTACCAGAAAAGATGTTCAGTGCACATAAACCAGTTTGAAAATGGCTGAAACTGGTTTGAGAGAAACCTGATTGAATGTATGACAGGTACACGATCTGAGCCGACCTAAACGTGGCCCGCACACCTGTTCCTGGGGCAACCACCCGCCTGCTTCCCTGCCGTGCCTTGTTGTTAATTGATTAATTAGTGTTACTTAGCAGGAGGCTGTCCTTGTACCACCCCGCTGCCAGGGGATGCTATCTGCAGCTCCGTTTCCTCCCCTACACCACAGTCCACACCTCGCCAATGGAATAGATGTTATGTCTCATTCCAATTATGATCTGGTCCCTTTTTGTCCTCTCTGAGCCTCCTCAGTCAAGCCGCCCCCTCTCTGGGGCTCCCCAATAATGCCCCCTCCTCGGGGGCTTCTCGTTAGCCAATAATGCCCCCTCCTCTGGGGCTTCTCGGTAGTGCCGCCCCCTCTCTGTGACCACACAACAATGCCCCCTCCTCTGGGGCTTCTCGGCAACTGCCCCCTCTCTGGGGCTCCCCAGTAGTGCTGCCCTCTTTCCGGGGCTCACCATGCCCGCACTGGGGCTTCTCAGTAACTGCCCCCTTCTGTGGGGCTTTCGCCCACCTCTCAGGGTGCTCCTCAATACTGCTGCCCCCTCTCGGGGCCTTCTCTGTCAAGCCACCCTCTCTGGGCTCAACATGCCTGCACTGGGCTTCTCAATAAGGCCACCCCCTCTCTGGGGCTCACCATGCCCTCACTGGGGCTTCTCAGTACTGCCCCCTCTGGGGATTCTCAACTGCCCTTCTCTAGGGCTGGGGTCTATGCACCCCAAATGCTGCACCCTCACTGGCACTGGGGTCCTCACACTCCTCTGTGAGTCCCCTATGAGGCCTCCTCCATCCCCTAATAGCCTCTCCCAAACCACCGGTCACAAACAACAACATAAACGCAAGCCCTTCGGCTATAACGTAAACAGAAGCCACCCGGCCCTAACAACATTCGGTCCTACCAGTGACCCTTTAACTCTCAGCAATGTTGGATGCTGCTCCTGTATCAGGCTTTTCCTCTCTCCCATGGCAGAGACCTCCTTCCTCTTTGGCAGCTGGCAGGGAACTGCCTCTGGCCCCAGCCCCTAGGATTTATAAGGGACCCAGGCCCTGCCCCTTTTGGTCAGCTGACCTTCCCTGGTTGCCCCGGCAACCCACAGCTGGGCTCCTTATTGCCTGCTAGGGCTTCCTCCCTAGCAGTTTTCCCCTTTGGGAGCAGGGCACCTCAGTGCCCTGTGACAATCAGACTTAACTGATTTGGGTCAGACTGGTTTATGCAACGTCTATCCCAGACCCCTTGCTGATTTAAGATAAACCAGACACCCTCAGCATCCCAGCATGTTCCTGGGCTGGGTGGGGCTCTCTGCTCCACAGCAGGGCTGGCCCCTCCCCTCTGCTCCCTGGCTGCAACTCCCACAAGACTGCTGACTACTCCCCCTCCCCCCACCCAGCACTCCCTGCTAAGCGGGAATTCCCCCATCCCCTCTGCCTTGCAGAGAGGTGTCTGTGTATTAGCTAGCAGATCACATGCTGGCTAAGGTCTGTGCTGAAGCAACAGGCAGAATCAACAAATAGCTGGTAATGTCCCTCTGTTGTTTTCTTAATTGGGTGATAAACACTATTATCAGTTCCCTGCTGGGCTAATCTGAGCTCCTGCCCAGCCTGGCCACGCCCCGCTCAGCTCCATGCTGTGGAAGGAAGGGAGGGCTGCTCTAGCGCTCCCTGGCTTGTAGCCTGAGCCACTGCAGGCATGTGCCTGCATTTCTGGGATGTCTGACGGGTTATAAAACTGATTTAGCCTAGCCAGGTTAGGCTAACCTGCAAAGATTGAATCAATTCAGGCTCAGACATTTTGAATGTCTGTCCCTAGCCCAACGAATGAGAGAAGCTAAAAGTGTGGTAGGATGTCAGTGAAAATGTAAAGAGGTTGAGATAAGCAAGACCAAAGGTAAAACAGAGGGGGAAGAGAGCAGGGGGGGAAAAGGTCAGAGGGAGACAACAGTGATAAAATACAAGGTGGAAAAGAGGCTGTCTGTGAAAAAGGGAATAGTTGGAGATCAGGAAAGTAGGAATGAGAAAAGCTAAAAATGTGTCTTTTCACATAGGTTTTCATGTGAGACCAGATATTGCAGATCATTACTTAGTGCTTTAAAATGGGTGTTTGATCGTAAATCTAAAGAACAAAGGCTGTGTTTGTTGGTTTGAGACTGCTAATGGGATTGCAACTCTTGGCCACTGGTTTAAATTCAGTCTGACTGGGAAGTGACTGAAAGGGGTTATCTAGTAGCTTTTGTTCTAACGTGAAATAAACTGTCCACCTTCACACACTTCCATGTAAGCATGTATCTGCATTACAGTCTTAACTGTCTCGCTAAAAGGCCAAAGATTTAATAAGCGATGAGATGTAAAGAACTGTTCTTTAGATCTTCAGGGTTTTAATTTAATTTTTATTTCCCCAGTGTTTTATAGGGCTGAAGCTAATTTCAATAAAAATTGATGGAAGGGCTCTCCTTGAGTTTGGTCCCTAGAAAAGGAAGCGAGAATGTTTTGATTGTAAAAAATGCGTGGTTACCTCATACTTTTCCAACTAGAAATAGACATTTGGACCTTAAACAACTCTGTGATTGAATGTTTATGGCATATAGGTGTTGGATGTCAGAATGAAAGCTCACGTTGTCCCCTCCTCTCTTTCATTTATGTAGTTTTTATATTTTTATCCAATTCTAGTCTTATTTCCGATGACTTAGGATGTTTTTATTTAGGAAAAATTTCTTTAAAAGTTGAAACCTTTTGGGCACTGATAAACCTGGAGAAAAAAAAAACGCTACTACTTTCAGTAAAGCACCTACTTTGACCCAGCTCCACAGTGTATGTATAGATTGGGCACTTCAGTGGAGCTTTTTGGTGCTTTTAACTAAAGCTGATTCAATCAGCTGTTAAATAAAAGTGCCAAAAAGCCCCACTAAAGTGCCCGATGTATACAGATGTTGGGAAAGCCAGTTGCAACTAACATTCACCCTGTTCTAAGCATGCACTGGGCTTGCCTCAGAAGTCTGCCAAATTTAAAGTAAAGTGCCATTTTTCCCCACGTCTACAACAAGCCTTTAACTGCTTTTTTAGCATTCCTTTCATTTTCAAGGTGTGGGTCTGCTAGAGTTGTTCATGTTATGAAGAACGTTATTGAAGTCAGTGGCAGACAAGGTTAAATCTGAGTGAATCTGATATCTTTTATTAGAGCAACTCAAATAGTAGGAAAAATTCGTCTAAGCAAACATTTGGTGCATTGGCTGAGATATATTACATTTCTGGAGATGTAGGTGTAAGATCCAGGAATGCTGATGGTTCTGTTGTGGGGTGTAGTAATTGTGGGGGCGGTGATGTGTTTGCAGGTTTTACATTTCTTGTCATGCCATGGTCTGGATCCATTTGGTGTGTTTTGGGCTGTAGGAAGTTTGCTTCTGGTGATGAGGTTAGCGAGGTTCGGTGCTTGTTTGAAGGCTAGGATGGGTGGTTTTGGGAAGATCTCTTTAAGAGCTGGGTTTCCTAGCCTGGGTTGTAATTGTTTGAGGATTTTCCGTAATAGGTTCAAGGGAGGAGTGATATGTCATAACCAGTGTTGAGTGATTTGTGGGGGTTTTCCTTCTGTACTGCAGCAATTCTTCACGTGGTATCTAGGTGGCTCTTTCAAACATGCGACCTATCTCCCTGCAGGAATGTTGAAATCAGTAGTATTGAAATCAGTGGGAATCGGTCTCTCAGTCAGTTTAATGCAGATGAAAGATGAGGGAATAGCAGCCCTGAGGATTAAATTCTTCAGATCAGAGTCAGCCCAGGCAATGCCAGTGAAGCTTCTGTATGTTAACAGAAGCATGCCTTGTTCCTGAATTGCAAGCAGAAGATTCAGTGTGTCAGACTGAGCATAGTCATCCTTGGACCACACCACCAAGTGTGCCTGTTGTGACTGAGGTTCTTGTGGCATGACTTGGAACCTACCAAATTCACTGAGGAAGTGGGCTGAGCAGCAGCTCCTTTAATCTTGCAGGTTCCCCCACATTTCCCTTCCCGTCGCTAATTGGCTGAGGGACCCTGGTGGCCCTGTTTCTTGTTGCTGACCGGCCACGAGTCAAAAACAATGCCATATTTAAAACCATGGTTTTCACCTCCTAGCTGATCAGGAGCAAACAGCAGGGGCCCTCCACCATTTGGCAAGGTGGGGTGCATGGAAGAACCTAAAAAATTAAAGGAGCTGCCACGCAGCCCACTTCTACCATGAATTGGGTAGATCCCTAGATGTGACCTGTATGTTGGTGCCTGGGATATGAGGAATTCATTTCACATTGGTCACAAAACTGCCATCAATAGACAGTGATGAATAACAGGTTGGGAAAGCTGCAGAGGAATGCTGGTCCAGTGTGTAGGGCACTAGTCTGAAATGTGGAAGATGTGGGTAAGGCACCATTCCACCACAGGCTTCTTGTGTAGGCTTCATCTCTCTCATCTTGTCTATACCATGGCAGTTGTACTGGGGGGGCTTGAGCACACCCCATCCACCCTGCCTGCTCAGGCCTTCTGATGTGCTCCAGGGGCAGCAAGCTTCTGGCTCTGGAGTGGTTGAGCAGGGGCTGAATTGCATGGGCTCTCCAGTACTGGGAGAGGTCACCCCCATTTTATACTCGGGCTCCCTCTTTGTTTCAGAAGACTGTCCCTGCGGGGCTGTTGCAATGATAAATGCGTGAAAGGTTTAAGGTGCTGTGATGCTATTGTAATTTGTACCATAGAAGGACTGGAGACAGAGAGAGCTTGCACTGCTTTCACCATTGCCATTTTTGTTCTATATTTTAAATTCTAATATGAAAATGGCATTTGAAGCGTTTTAAGTGGTAAGTGAAGATCATTTTTTTCTACCCATGTGCTGATGCAATATGCTTTGGGGGGTTTTGCTAATATCATTTGCTCTTGAATAGAGCAACTTGATTCTGAGATAAAAGCCATATATAAATGGTTCCAAAATGTGAGATGGTACATGCATGGGGCTTTTAATAAAGTCCTCTTGAAAAGAGGGTTCCTCCCTCATGCTCTCATCTTTTCAAAGGCACTTCTGGATAGCTACATAGAATTAAAGAGCCTGCATGCAAACAGTCTGAAGGAAACGCTTATATGATTTATCTATGTATTTAGATATATATGCCCATAGCATTTGTATCACTAGCAGAAGAGATTTGTACACCTAAAATTTCTTTGTTCAAATACAGATTTTTCAAACCCTCAAAGCTCTTAAAATAGTAAACCCAGGAATGTATCCCAAACAACAAAACATTCAACCGGAGAGACAACTGCATACAAAAGGAACAACCAGTTCTCCCAAGAGACCCCCAGCCACCCACAACTCAACTGCCTGGGAAAATAAACAAGTTTTTTAGTTCAACAAATTTGGACTCTTTTGGACTGGAGGTAGGAGAAGGGGCAGTACATTTAAAGCTGGAGAACAGAAAATGCCCTCTCTCTAACTCGGTGCCTTTTAAAACAGGTAAATAGGCTGCTGTGTTTTCTTCCCTGCACAATATCAGACAAAGGGAAGTGTAACTGTCAGATAGGCAGGTTTCTCACAGCACAGAACTTAAGAGTTCAAACCCAGCCATTTAAATTAAAGTCTGTTGTTTTCATTCTCCTATTAAGATACCTTTGGCACATTTATTGAATGTAAGATATTTTCTTTGTGTTTGCTGTAGTAAATGGTGGATGTTGTTAACTTTCTGAGAAAGTAGGTGAATTAATTTATGGAACAACAGTCGGAATAGAACTTCCCTCACTTTAAATAGGCTAACTCCTTACTGGGTTTTATCCCCATAATGAGTGGTAATGGAGACATGTATACTATTGTGGGAAATCTGTTTCTAGAGTTATTGACTTTATTGTCCTTCTTTACTTTATATCTCTACCCTCTCTTTTTCCAAAGACTTGCTGGAAGTACTCAACTACCTAGCAGGGAAAAGCTGCATTGAGATTGTATCTTAAGGGAGGGGAGGGGGGCATTTTATTTTAAATTGAAACCAGCCTTAAAATAATAATACTTCTGGTTCATTGTCAGCTGATAAGTTAATAGAATATAGCAAAGTTCTGGGTTTGACTTATATTAAGAAAGCCTTGCAGAATCGTGTTTTCCTAGGGCAAGTGAGAAACATTCCAAGACATCCAGCATCAAATAGACTTAGGATCAGACTTAGGATCTGCAGATCCTAAGACTTCATTTCAAATAAAAAGGCTCTGGCTCTGGCTCTGGCTCCCTTCCTAGACCTAACAGATGAATCTGGGGGAGGAGGAGGGGAGAAAAGACAACTGATTCATTTTATACTGGAGAGAACTGGCAAGTCATTGGCCCCTGAGTTGTCCTGAATGGAAGGATGAATCATGGAGTATGTGGTTACTGAACAGATGTGTGAGGGTGAATGGGATTGAGACAGCTTGTGTGTTCCTGAGTAAGAGGGTTGAATACTAAGTGGGTAGTGAGGTGGTCTAGCTACCTACTCTGTGTGTGTGTGTGTGTGTGTGTGTGTGTGTGTGCGCGTGCACATGTGTGCGTGTCCAGGACCGTGAAAGAATGCGCAGTAGAGGTGTGAGTTATCCAGACACAGTCTGTATCTCTTTGCCTTCTCTAAGTTCACTCTTATGCTACTAGACTGACTGACTGACAGATATGCTCTCTCTCATTTGTTTATGCCTGGCTGACAATATGCACTCACTCTCATTTATTTGTCCCTAGTTGCTTTTTCTCATGAAAAAGTCTTCTTGCCTCCTTGTTCACTACCTCAACCTGACCAGACTAAAGCAATGGCACGCTTACCTCCCTTTGACTGAAGAAAATTCCTTAAGAAAGTGCTATATTAAAATCTCCTTTTGTTTCAGTCCTCTCTTTGGAACAGTATTGCATAAAAATATTGAACATTCCCTAGGCAGGCTGAGACAGATTTTCAGTTAGGTGCATGCAGGTTCATTCAGACCTGTGCATGCCTCTGACTACAAATGTAAATATGCTCTATGAAGATAATGTAGATGTTTGTATGAACATGATCAGTCATAACTACATGCAGATGGCATAGTTCTTACAACTGCTGGAAGCTAAAACATTTAGAATTAATTCCTTTAGCTCACATAGTAAAAACTTAAGCTGTAGGCCTTGGCTCCCTGGCAACTATGGAGTCTTTGTTATGATAATTTAGTACTAAATGGCACCCCAGATGCTATTAAATTCAGGTGTTAAAATTAACTTGTCTGATGTGCACTGTTTTAGTGTGCATCAGTGGTTCTTAACTACATTTGGGTTGCGAATCCCTTTTTTATTTTATTGTACTGCTCTCTATCCCCATAATTCCATTTTTTGTACAAAAGAAAGGAGCTCCTTATATCACTTCAACCACACCATGCCTGCCTTGGCTTTTCTTCTTTTCATCTCCTTTAGAACAGGGGTCCTGAGCCATATTTGGATTCTGATGCTCCTTATGGGCTGGATCCAAACTGGGACAGGGTGGCTGCTATGGCCACTATGGCAGTATTGGCGAGGAGTCCAGAGGCAGCAAGGGGCCTCATAGCAACAGTAGCAAAGTGTCTGGAGATGGAGGTGGTGGCAGTGCATCCAGGGGCAGGGGTCTGCTGGCAGCAATGGGTCTGGGGGCAGTGGCAGTGAGCACACTTCTGATGGTCATGGCCAGCAGGGCCAAAAGACCCCAAATTCAGTGGGAGACTATGCCTCCCAACTTCTGGTGGACTGTCATACTCTTTGTGCTATAAAAATGTTCATTTATATGAAGCAAATATCTGGCTTGGCACCAAAAAAGACACTTGCATAAAACCTGGGAGGAGTTTGGTGTGCAACTATAACTCTAAAGTTAGTGAAAAAGCATGTATTTGTAGATCAAGATAATACTTGTCAATATTGATTTGAAATGTGTATTTCAAGTGCAAAACTAAAGACGCATCTAGCAGAGTCTTTTAGGGGACCATGCTGGAAGGTGCTGATCACCCAGGTAGTGGATGTGAGGTATCTTTGAAACGTTGTTGGCTAAAGTTGTAATTCTTGGTGCTCGTATATCTGGTAAGTGTGGGAATTAATAGCATGTGCAATTTGAAAATTGCCTGCTGGGGCATCTTTTTTGGACTGCTACAGTGACTGATGAACTCTTCACTTTTTCAGTTCCACAAGTTGACAACCTATGTCCCATGGCCCATGTCCAGCCCTCAGACATGGGGCTTCAGAGCTGGGACTGACCAGTTCAGGTCAGAGGAGTAGGCAGCACCAGGATTCAGTCACCATTGACACTTTTCTCCATGGTGGCACAGGCTCAGCCAGTGTCTTTCCTCCCACAGCAGCTGCTGCGCACCCACCCGCTTTTGACCCAAGCTGAGTCAATCCAGCCCACAGCCTGAAAAGGCTGCCAATCACTGTTCAGTGCTATATCTCAACATAGTGTGAATGTGTTACAAAATGTAATGTACTTTGAAACTTTTAAGATTTTCTTTTTTACACAAATGGAGATTTTATTAATTCTGTTTAGCCTAGTCTTTTATATTCAGTTAGTGTTAACGGGTCTGTTGTAACATTTCATATTTTAAATTTAGGGAATTAGGATTGTCAAGGAAGGTGCTGGTGGTGTTGCCTACTGAATTTAATGGTTCCTTCAGTAAATGTGAAAAACAGCATGAAGAAGCAAATTTTTTATCCCTGTGTTTGCTAGTAATCTAAGATCTGCTGTTTTATCCTATTATCCTTTTTTAAAAAAATACTGCAGCCATTTATTTAGAAAAATGTTATGGTTCACAGAAATATGATGAACACTTGAAATGATGCATGTGGGTTAGCGGTTATTGAGTGTTTCATTAAAATCAGCTTACTGCAGCTGTGCCTCAGGAGAAAAATAAAATTCTAGCAGACTGTCAACAAGCATATGAAGAGGCATCATGTACTTATTATTAGCCTTCTGTAATATTGCTCACTTCATTGTTTTCCTTCACTTACCCACCACTTTTCATCAGCTCTCCCCTCCTCATCCCTTATAAATCAGGATAGTTTCCACCACTCCAGTGATTTTAAGAAAACATGCAAGAAACAGAGCATGCATCTCTGAGATCTCAGATTTTGGGGAACAGAACAGGCAGATTGGATGACTGTAACTGAGACACAGCTATGCGTGTCACCCTATGTAGGCATGCAGGAAGAACAAACTAATGTGCTGTATTTTTAGAAGGGTGCTTTCCTCAATGGTTCTCAACTGTGGTGGTGCTGCTGTCACCACCATGACCAGGTGGAACTGCCCCATGCACCTCAGGCACAGCC
>NW_005842500.1:473592-479701 GCF_000455745.1 Alligator sinensis | reverse complement strand
TGCCTGTTAGAGTTGTTTGACAAACTTTAAACAGGCAGGACAATGTGATCTGGCTTCCCAGTCAGTTCCATGTGGTTGTGGTGGCATCCATACTGCAGTGACCATGAAAGGGTCTCATGACACTCTGGTTGAGAACCACTGCTGTAGGGTCTCTCACAGCTGAAGTGTCTTCCCTATCCATGTAGACTATAGTCTCTCAGCATACCCCAGAGAATTGTCCTTAAATGATCAATCTAGGAAGCCTGCCATATGTGAACATTTGGAGATGTATGACTTCTGTTTTCCCACAGGGCAAGGCAGCTCACAGAATAGAAAATGAAGTTTCATTCTCAGAGAGCAATTGGTGGTGACAGCACAGACAAGATTGGCAGACTGTACAATTTTATTCTCAATAAATGTGGACCTTAGAACAGACAAGAATGTCATCCTCCTCCCATTCAAAAAAAAGTTCTAGATGACATGCAAACTGAATGAAAATGAGGTGGCTAAACATCTGATTACTAGTGTCTGGAACATCTTCAAAGATTTATGAAAGATAGAGGAATAAATCTTTGAAGTTAATCCAAATCTTGGTGTTGTAAGTCCTGCTGCAGTCTATCTGTTTCAGTGCAGAGAGAGAGAAAACCACTTTCACACAGCTTTATTTTTTTAAATAGCATATTGAACTGTTTCAGATGTTCCTTTCCATTCATTATATTCACTTGGAAAGCAGCTGAGCCTGTCTGAAAGACTTTGTGTAGTGACAAGGGAATGCAGATTGTCTACATATGTAGTCCAGGGTTTTGATGGTTCTGTAGAAGTTCAGCCATACTGCACACCACACAGATTAATCTTGATGACTGATTATGAACTAATGCCCAGCACTTTAACTCCATTAATAGCAATGGTGTTACGTTTATATTTTGAGAGATCAAAATTAGCATGCAATCTCTAAATTTTAATCAGTAATTTACTCATTCTGTACCAGCACTGCAAAATAAGCTATTTACACATTAATAAGTTTTAGGGTAAAATTGATGTTGCAAATTAACAGATCAGCTGGGTAAAACACAATCATGCTTCAGGACAATGGGTGACATTCTCACAGAGCTTCAGGGACCCAATCCCATGCACCCCAGGAATTCCTCAGATCAGGCCCCTCAGGTCTTGGGAGCATCTGCTCAGTGTTCCCCACTTGGCAAGATCCCCAGGTTCTCCAGGGTGCACCTTGGTATGTGGAGAAAGTCAGGCTTTCCTCACTTAGCAAGATGCATCCCCCAAGATCCCAAAGGTGCTTCAGTAAATACTCAGTGCTTTCTTAACTATTGGTAAATACTATCTGCTTTAAAACAGGCTGATAAGTATTCTTGCTAAATTTAGGGGTGATGCATGAATTCCAAGGTTATACATCTGTTTGATCACTGTGATGAATCCTACTAATAAAAGAATTCGAATCCTTTGGTTTGGTATATGGAACAAAGTGGCAGAACAGTGAAGGTACCTCACTCTGGACCTCATGGTATGAGGTCAGTTCTCAGTTTAGTCTTGCACCGTATGACACCCCTAGTGGACCAGCTGCATCGGAGACCCAGTCAGTTGTCTTCCCCACACTCCTCCAAACAAAGAAAAAAGTTAAATGACAGGAGTGAAGATCTCACTCTTATACATGCTTACTTGAGAATATGTGGTAACCTACCTGTGAGTTGCAAATTGCAGAGCGCACAGGCTTCACATTAACTTTTTAGTTTACTAGCTCTTAAAATTAGCTCTGAAATTCAGCTAGCTTTCAACTATATGAATGATTTAGCCATTTCTTCATGTCTGCAATATTCCAAGGAGTTTACTGTAGGACTTTTAAGCTGTCATCATTACCTTGTCTGTGATAGGTTTTTGTTATCCAGCTTTCAATCATCTTTCCGTGGCTGGAAGGTTACTATACATCACTTTATTTCTAGTGCTCTTATTGAATTGAATGACTTTATATGTAGACCTTTGTTTTGGTTTCATAGTACTTCCTTTAAGTGTATAATAGTCTTAGTTCTATAAAAGGGCTGTGCACTTACCCAAGCTCAACATAACCAATAATAATTAACTATAGACCTGCCTTAAGGTTTCGCACCTCATTAAGGCTATCTCCTTAGGCCCCTGGCACACGTTCATTTACAGATGCCATGGGTTCTGACCGCCTGATCCCAACAACTGCACCTCCTGCCATGCCATACATGCATGGCAGGAGGTGTGATTTTGGGATAAGGGATCAGATCCCAGTCATGCTCTTTCTACTTGCCAGTTCAGGGAAAGCTCAGGCTCTGTCTGCACTGGAAAGTTGAAAGCCTGCAGTGCAGCATGACCTGGGCCTGTCCCAGGACCAGGGCCAACAATCAGCCCTGAACAGCACTGCTGCCAGTTTGAGATGCTAGGATATTCCAGGGCTGGAGCTGACTATCAGCTGATTGTTAGCACCAGCTCTGGGGCAGTCTCAGACATGTCATGTATTCAGTTTAAGTTGCCATACAAACCAGCCATAAAATTGTTCTCCATTAATCGTGAAACAGCTTTGTGGCTGCTTTGCCATTTCCTGGCACCTTAAATTGGGTGCACATATAGCACCCTTGCCGTTTATGTCCTGACATGTCAATCGCAACAAAAATTTAATATGTAGAAGGACCCTTAGAGGGCTTTGTACCTCTCATAGCAGCCTTGAAATTGACAGGACACAGTCAGTTTCACAAATTATGTACTCAACCAGATTACATTACAAAGCAGATAGCGGGGCTAAATAATTCATATTCACTTAACCAAAGTACAGATAACTGATGCTTGTTGCAATAGGCTATAGGCAAAAAAAATTGGAAGTTGGCATCTTGACATGCAGTTAATGGAATTATGCACTTAATCTGCAAATGGAGTGCATGCTCTCGGCACCATATCAATATTTTAAAATTACAAAATCAAAATGCAAAACTTTTTTCTCCAAGGTGGCACCACATAATGAAGTACCAGAACCCCCCACATGCCAGCTTATAATACAGCCTCCCATATACATTCCTAATATTGCAATTTGATGTAATAACCTACTGTTTCTTTCATTAGGCATTGGAACAGATATAAAATTCTCTTCCTTTTAGAATCGCTATTAGAAATACATGATCTTTGAATTTGGAAGTGAAAGCTTTACTTTTGTGGCTACATTTTAAATTTTTTTTTTTTCTGATCCTGTGAGTATACTGATGTGCCAATAAATGGAACTGCTTTCTGAGACCATCGCTGCATTTCAAACAGCAGGTGCAATTTTCTCTTTAGCGAAGCCAGACCATCTGTAAATATTGTATCCTCTATAATAATTTCCTTCATTTGTGTCATTGTCATTCTGTCTGTCACGCTCAAAAAAACATATTTGAACTCACTTTTCTTGACTTTTACTGATTGATTTCAATCCAAGCAATCCGGTATCTGAGCAAAAATTGTCCCTTAACACCCTTATTTTAACTTCAGCCCATAATACCAACAAGGGGAAGCAGAGAATAGATGGCGTTTGAATGCAGAAAGAATGGCAGGAATAAGACAAAATGAAAGAAATGAGCAAAGAGGACGTCAGAGAAGAGATGCAATTGAAAGGCAAAGTATTCGCAGAGACAATAGAAGAAAAGCTGAAAGAGCAGACAACAATAGATTCAGTGAAGATGAGATTGAGGAGCGTAGTCATGGATTGATGAACATGGTGTTTTGTAACTCTTTACTAGGGCTGTGTGACGCTTCGGTCACTGATTCTATTCGGAGGAGATTTGGCCCAATTTGGTTGCCAAATCTCCAAATCCAAATTGAATCAGGAAACCCTTTAATCTCTCCGAATCTAATCAAAAGCCTCCAAATCGATTTGGAGAGATTTGACCATTTGACCATAGACACAGCTTTATATGTTTTTTCTACGTATCTTGAGGTACCAAGCACGGCTTGTGAATGCTGAGATGGTGAGGCGGATGGAGCATCCCAAAAGAGCGTGGGGGGTCCCCCGCATGCTCGGTGGCAGACCCAGAAGTGGACCAAAAGTATTTCCAGTCCACTTCTGGATCCACTGCAGAGCGTGCGGGGGACCACCCCCAGCTCTGCGACTGGTGCCTCTTGGGTCTGGGGGAGGGCTCCCTGGGTCCCCCCAAGGCCGATTGTGTAGGGGAGCAAGATACAGGGGTTAGGATGCCTGTTCCCCTCCACCCATGGTTGGGAACAAATTTGAGACGACCCCCCAGTAATTACCTTCTTTAAATGGAAAATGATACATTTATAATTTTCCATGTATAGAATCTAATTCCTGGGGGCTCATTTCAAAGACAAAGTTATCCTTGATCAAGGTAAATACAGTACTTAAATCTATAGGTAAATGTCCTTTCAGTATGTAACAGAGCATTAGTCAATTTAACCGCATTCTCTGTCAATTTATCCACCTGTCTGGGCCTGTACAAATATGACTGGGTAATTCATGGTGGAAATATACTTTCGTTTTGTGAAAATAAGTTTGGTTTTAATTTAAGTCATGTAGAGTATATACCCAGGTTCTGTGGAAATAACCACTCCATGAAAGGGTAAACTTATATTACTGTATTTAAAAATATTTATTGATGGATTTGATTTGATTTATAGGTTTCCATTCCTAACAAAAGCTCAGGGTAGGTTATCATAAGAGAACAAAAAACAAGAAATAAAACAAGAAATATGGACAAAAAGTTTAAAACAAGCATGGATTTTCCTTTTAAACAAAATACTTTAATTCTAGCATGAATAAAAGGATAAGCATTATACTGAAAACCTATAAACCTATATCTTATAGGGTACTAGCTATGACTTAGACTAGAGACTGGAGTCAAGACTCTTGGCTTCTGGTATTAGCTGTGTCTGACTTCCTTTCTGACTGCTGGACAGCAGTCTTTTAACCTGTCTGTGCCTTGTTTGGCCTATATGTATAATAAGTAATATGATGTATATGCAAAAAGCAGTGTGAAAATTCAGATCCTCATAATGCTGTATACAGATGGACAAAGAGCAGTAGGTGAACCTGTGAATTACTTTGGGACACATGCTGATGCCCTGACTTACATAGACTTAAGGAGAATAAACAGAATGACATTTGTAGTGATGAGAACACAGTCTAGCCCTTAGCAAGCTCTGAGTGACTTTGACCAAATTTGGGATTTTCCCTCAGTAGTTTGACACCGTTGCAACACCATTGATTTTAGTGGCCTTCCTGTTGGTTCTTGCTAGTCTGAGTTATCACAATTTGACTCGGTTGTCTGTTTCTTACATATCCTAGTTATCGGAATGTCATCTTTTAGTTTCCATCCATGTCTAGCTAATATGAGGGATCATGCAAACACAATTGTTGGTGCTTAGCAACATTTCTAGATTCTAATAACTGTAGATAAAAAGACAAAGGAGAGAAAAGCTTATTTTTAAGTTGTAAGGTTATATAATGCTAGAGGAAAATAGAATATTGTTTTGTTCTCTCTTTCCTTTCTTACTTTTAAGAGAAGGGTAGTGAGAATGTTGTATATCCTTTTATGTCCCTACTTTATTATATTTAATATTAAGAAATGTCCTTTTGTTAATCAGATAAAAAGCATTGCATGTTCTTTTGATTGATTCAAAAACCATTCAAGTCAATTCCCTTCACTTGGGGAAGAGTGTGTAGGAGCAGGTTCTCAATATATATTGTGCTAGCAAATTGCCAATCAAGAATGATGGATGAATGGTGACTTTCTTGATTGTGTTGTGCATCTAATTGTCTTCTCACAGTGGCATTTTCTTGGGACTCATTTACACAACTTTCTTGATTATATCACGTATTTAATTGCCTCCTCTTGCAATTCATTTGCATAGCATTCTTGATAGCATTGTGCATCTTATTGTCTCCTCACAGTAGCCTCCTCTTGGGACTCATTTGGCCCTCCCTGCCGTGCTGGGTTCCTAGCGCCCTTAAAGAGCGTTGCAGACAGGCAGACACAGAGACAGATGGACTACGCCCTTCATTCATTCATTTATTTATTTATTTATATCTATCTATCTATATCTATAGATAGATAGATATGATTTACCCAAATATAAGATGACTCTGAATTTTAAATGATTCCCGCCCCCC